>NC_077229.1:55158424-55338424 GCF_027887165.1 Monodelphis domestica | reverse complement strand
CTGAGCACATTTTCTTCTCCAGAAACTTCCTTAGGAAACTCTGAATGTCCCTGGCTTCTCACCTTATGTTGGTTCCATTATGTTAACAAGGATGGATTATTATAGTATGATTTTCAACTCCTCAACCATGATACTATTCTAGTCTCTAGTGAGCTGGAAGCTTTTATCTCTGTTTCTCTGCTAGGCCTCATTTTTTTTTAATTTTTGATAACAACTGGAGAGTAGATGGATTATTTTTAGTGGCTGCTTTTATACAATTGCCTTTGCTAAAAATAAGGAAAATGGATTTCAACAGGAGAGGTCACCAGCATGCTCAATGGTACACTTGTTCATCAATTTCTCATTTATTTTGGGGTCTGACCCAGGAGAAAGAACCTGAAAGTCTCCATCGAAGGGATTTGAACAGAGGAATAGAGAGCAGAGCGATACATACCTCTTCTTGCCTTTATCTCTTTCTAGGGGAAACATGGGTCTCACCACAAATGCTAGAATATAGAAAAAAGATGCTTACAGATTCAATTTTCCAAGAATCTCATAGAATAATTTGTTGTTATTATTCTTAATATCTAATTTTATGGCATCTTCATTTAAATCTAGCTAGCTAGCTAGCTACATATCACCTTCTCTTCCCTCTGGCAAAATTAGTTATTCAGGTAACCAAAAAATAGGTAAGAGAGAAGAGAAAAGGGAAGCAGAGTGTAACTAACCAAAATATCAACTAAAACCAACAACTCAAGTCAACAACCTTTGATTAAGCATTTACTATATGCTGGACACTGTGCTAAGCACTGGAACATTGTGCAATAGTCTACACCCATAGTTTCTACTTCTGCAAAGGAGCTGCTTTCTCAAGTTTTCTTTGAGACAATGCTTCAGTGTTAGTTATAATATTTACTTTTGTTATTTTCAGCTATAGTATTTGATTTTGTTATTGTTAGAACACTCAGTGTTATATTATTTGCAGTTACAGTATTTTTTATTGTTAATGACATTATTTTGTTCTATTATTGTTAGAACATTCAATGTTATATTATTGTCAGTTACAGTGTTATTGTTAATTACATTATTTGGTTTTTGTTATTGTTAGAATATTCAATTTTGTTATTTTCAGCTATTTTTGTTATATTTGTGTTGTCAGTTACAGTGTTCAGTCCTGAACTGTTAGAGTATTCAGTGTTGTCATTATCATTGTTATATTGTGTTATTGTTAGTCACAGGGTTCAGTTCTGAATGTTAGAGTGTTCATTTGTGTTATTGTCAGTTTCACTATTCAGTTGTGTGATATCATCAGTTACAGTGTTCAGTTGTGTCATAGTCAGTTACAGTCTCCATTTTTGTTATTACACATGTGTGTTCTTTCCATTAGAATGTAAGTTTCTTGAGGGAAGGGATCTTTTTTTCCCTTTTGGCACATAGTAGGCATTTAATGAATTTTTGATGATGACAATGATGACAATAGTTCATGTTTGTGTAGTGCTTTACAAAGAATTTTACGTATGATATCTTACTCGTTTTTATTGATCCCAGAAATCAAGAATAAGAGCAATAGATAGAAATTGTAATGACATAAGTGAAGGCTTCATTAAAGGGCAAACTTGTGAGAGCTATCCCAAATTGGAATGGGCTGCCTTGAGATGGAGTGAATTGTCTATCACTAGAGGTCATAAGGCAAAAGTTGGATGAGCAGGTATGAGGGTGTTTATATAGAGGGTTTATAAAGAGGGTATAGAGGGGGTTTTTATTCAGTTAGATATGCTATTAGATGACTACAGTGAAACAGTTTATGTATAGTGATTGTATTTTGGTCTTGAATTCAAGACAACATTGGTATAAATCCTGCATGGCATTACCAGCCCATATGTCCTTGGGTTGGTTGAGCCTCAGTTTCCTCCTGTGGAAAATAATGGTGTTGGGCTCACTGACCTCTAAGCTATGCTTAGACTGAAAGCTATGATCACCCTTTGGTCTCCCTTCAGCCCTGAGATTCTGTAACTCTGTGAATGCTCTCTTCCTCCCCCTTGCCCAGTGGGGCCAGAGAGCTGCATAATGAACACTTCTTTCCAGGTTCTGTGTTTGCTGGCCATTTGTTAAATGGTCTCTGTGCCCACAACACTGGTCCTCTGCTGAGTGGGCTCTATCTTGCCAATCTGAGCTCAAGCTGGCTCTGTTGGCGTTGCCCAGCAGCTGATTAGTAATACTCCTGACTCACTCCCAAATTGATACTAATCCTGTAAAATCTATTTTGCTACTTTTAAAAATACATTTGCTTATTATATCCACAGCTGTTCAGTAGCATAACCAAGAGGCAGAGTCTGTATTATGGAAAGGGGAGCGTAATGAGGGGGCTCAGTGGAGAGAGCATATATGCATTCAGTTTCCAGCTCAGGGTGAGAAGGAAACAGAATTCCCAAGTGGAAAGAATATTAAATCTAGAGGGAAAAGGCTTGGGCTTGAATTCCAGCACTGCTACTTACTAGCTCTGTGATCCCAAATTACTCCCCCTCTCTGGGCTTTGTAAATAGCAAGGGCGAAGATCATTTCTACCACATGTAAAATGAGGGGGTTGGACTACCCTTGCAGTAGCTTAGAGTTAGAAGGGATCTCAGTGGCTATCTCATCTAACCTGTTGGTATACAAGTATCCCCTATTCATCATAGCTGACAGATAGATGGTCATTACTCCAATGAGGAAAAAAAGGAATTTTCAGAGAAAGAAAGAAGGGAAACACCTATTAAACTACTATAAAAGTTTTTCAAATACTATCTTATTTGAACCTCAAAACAATTCTGGGTGGTGGTAAATACCATTTTACAGATGAGGAAACTAAGGCAAATAGACATTAAATGACTTGGTCAGGGTAACATAGCTAATAAGTATCTGAGGCTGAATTTGAACTCAGATCTTCCTTCTGTAGAGCAGCCTTCAGAAAAGATGAGGCACCCACTGAAACCCCTTTATGTGATTTCTCACTCTAACTTCCCTTACTAACAGAATTGTTCTCTTCCTGAGTACAGGAAAAATAATATAAGAGCAAATACTTACAGGGTTAACACAAACATGTCTCACATTAATCCTCCCAGATTATTACCCTAAAAATATTACATTCACAAAATTAAAATCTAAAGATCATCACCCATTTTCCCTTTTCCCTCTTAGCAGAGGTACACTTAAATGCCCCACACCCACTGTTAGCCAAACACACAAACACCACAGTCAATCACTCCTCTGAAGCACAAGCTACTGACACACTTTGCTGGTTCGTTATGTTTACGATAACTAGGCAACATTGTCAAGGTGCCTTAATGAAACACAAGAAAAATGTAACTTGGAAATTGAGGAAAACTCCAATTCTGGTCTGCTTGGGATTAAAGGGCCTGCGTTTAATTCTGTCTTCAGATCAAATGGATTATTCTAGAATGAATGAATGAGCATCCTGTCCTTAGCACAGAGGGGCTGGCATAAAGTAGTTACTTAATAAGTATGAATTTATTGATTATTAAGCACTTATGATATACCAAGTTTCCTCCTGAGTTCTAGGAATACAAACAGAAAAGAAAGTCCTTGTTCTCAAGGAATTTCCATTCTAATTGGAAACATACTAGAATGAAAGCTCCTTGAGGGCAAGGATTATTTTACTTTGTCTCCATCTCCCTGGCACTTATTATGGTGCCTGACAGATAGTAGATGCTTAATAAATGACTGCAATTGTAAGCAAATTAAAGTCAGTATCCTTTAATGGTTACACTGTCTCCTTCCTAGAATTATTAAGAGTGGACTCTTCCTTTAAAGTGCTCTAGAAATGTAAGTGACCATGATCATTATATGTATACATGTAAGGGAAATTCTGTAGCTCCAAAGGTGCTTTTTGGAGTTACCCAAGGAACCAAGGTGTTAGCAGTAAGCAGCTTCCTGAAAGCCTTGGTCAACAGACTCCCTGGAAAACTCTTTGCCCATTCAGGCTTTCCCAGGGGAGTCTTGTTTGGTCTACCAATTCATTATGAAGCCACTCAATAAAAAGAAAAAAAAAACTCCTCAAGGACTGGACTCCCCTGTAATATAGTTCTCTTAATTGCTTCCTGCTGCCTTTGATATGAGAGAGAGTTCAGTGTTTAGCAGAAGATGCCAGGCTTTTACTAGGGTGGAGTTCCTTGAGGAAGCCTTTGAGAGAACAGTGTTGGACACATCCTCTGAATATTGTCTCTTTGCAGTGGAATTTTCAGTTCCTTAAGGATCCATGAAAGACTGTGTAGCTAGTGGATCTAATGCTGGATTTGGAATCAGGAGGATCTGGGTTCAAATCCTGACTGATATTTACTAGTTATGTTTCTCTAAACCAGTGATAGAGAACATTTTTGAGACTGAGTGCCTAGTCCTTCCCCCTCTTCAACTTGTCCCCCACCCCTTACCCCAGCCAGGGGAGAGAGGAAGCACCCCTATTGGGCTGCTGGGTGGAGAGCCACGTGATGAAAGAAATGTCCTCAGTGCAGGTGAAGAGGGGGAGGCAAACAGTCCGAACACAGCACTCCCCTCCAGGTCTGCTGCCTGTGAACCTCCCACCTTACTTGTTGTGCACTCTCATTGGACTGCAGGACAGAAGGGGACTTGATGTGAAAAAATATCAGGCATTGTGGAGAGGGGGAGGGGAGCAGCTGTTTCCAAGTACTTCACCTTTCTAGTAATGAACTCTTGGGGAGACAGGGGGATAACTGCATGCCCACATAGATTGCTCTGCATGCCATTTTTGCTACCCGTGCCATAGGTTCACCTTCACTGCCCTAACCAAACATTTAACTTTTCTATGCCCCCATTTGAATTGTTAAATGAGTCAGATTGAACTGGGTGACTTAATCTAGTCACTATATTTGTAGAATATTTTTTATAGAGGATATTTCTGTAGAGGATATTAAGAGGAATGAATTTCAGGTAGGAGGGATAGATAGCCTTTGGGAATGCTCTTGGCATGAAGCAGCATTACTGAATTTGGGCAGGGGGAAGCTAATTATCTTCCCTAGATAGAACATAAGTTTGTGATGGGAAGTAAGCAATATGGAATAATGTTAGAAACTTATAGTAGAATTGGATTGTGGAGGGTGTTAAGTGACAGGCTAAGAAATTTGTAGCTCTATCCTAAAGGCAATGAGAAATTAAAACAACTAGGTGACTCAGAGGATAGAGTATTTAGCCTGGAGTCAGAAAGACCTTGAGTTCAAATCTGGCCTCAAATATTTTCTGTGTGTGTGATGCTGGGCAAGTCACTTAACTCTATTTGCCTTGGTTTCCTCATTTGTATAATGAACAGGAGAAGGAAATGGCAAAGCATTCTAGAGTGTTGGCCAAGAAAACCCCAAATGGGGTCACAAAAAGTTGGATGCAACTAAAACAGCTGAACAATAACAAAGGAGGAATTACTTCCAGAGTCAGTTAATCCTTATTACTTCTTAGAAATAATCCTTATTTCTAAGTTAGGGACACTAACCCCAACCTCAATACCACCAGAATGTGACCTTGGTTGCAATACTTGAAGGACCTGAGGTCATTGGAGAGGAGTCATGCTCAGACAAGACCTTTTACAACCTACTGTTTTCAGGCCATCCCTTCCGGGTCATCAGTTAGGGATTACAGGTGTAAAATCTAGAGTTGAAAAGAAGCTCACAGGCCACTGAGTTCAACCCTTTCATTTTACAGATGGGGAAACTGAGACCTAGAAACATGAAAGGGTTTTTATAGGATCATAGACCTAGTATGTAACTGAGATGAAATTTGAAATCAGATCTTCTTGACTCTAGTCCCAGCTTTCTTTTCACTATACCATAGAATCCCCTTGAATTGCTTTCTATTTCCAGAAAACATTGAGTAAGGCATGATATAAATATAAATTTAAAGACAAAGTCTCTATCCTAGAACAGAGAGGAAGCTAGGTCATAGGCTTTAGCATTAGGGGGAAGCTTAACCTGGTGATTCTTAAACTTTTCTATAATGACAGAACTCTGGTATTTAACTAAAACTTTGGCAGAACCCTTATGGCAAAGTCCTCTAAAAATATTATTATTATTATTATTTTTAAAAACCCTTTCCTTCCATCTAAGAATCAATATTGGGTATTCGTTCTAAGGTAGAAGAGTGGTAAAGGTTAGGCAATGGGGGTTAAGTGATTTGTCCAGGGTCATACTTAAGCTACGAACTATCTGGGGTCAAATTTGAACCCAGGACATTCCATCTTTGGGCCTGACTCTCAATCCACTGAGCCATGTAGCTGGCCCCTAAAATTATTTTTAATGCCTATTAACAAACAATACAAAGTTTGTTTCTGAAAATTGAAGCTATTTCAGTGTTCTTTGTAGCATCCTTTGAGAAACATTTTCCAACACAGTCTAGTCCAATGTCTTCATTTTACACATGAAGGCCCAGAAACACTTGTAAAAGGGGATGAAATACTTAACTGAGCTACCTCAAAGGGTTGTTGACAGAGTTGTAACTAGAAATTTTGGTGCCTGAGGCAAGCTCACATGCCTCAGGGCAGGCAGTGTGAAGGCACTTTCTACTCAGCTTTGCAATTCATGCTGGGAAAATAATACAAGCAATACCAAGAGAGCATTATATACAGCAATGGAAATATTGTTTGAAGAATAACTTGTGTGCACCCACTTCCAGAGAAAGAACTGATAAATAGAAGCAAGCGATGTTGTTTTATAGACACATATTTTTTTGTCAAATGATGTCTTCTCTAGTGTGGGGAAGGAATGGAAAAAGGAAGATACCTGGGAATTTTTTTAATTTATTTTTTAAACATTATTTTATTTGGTCATTTCCAAACATTATTCACTGGAAACAAAAATCATTTTCTTCCCCCCCCCCCTTCCCTCTCCCATCGCCGGTGCACGATTCCACTGGTTATCACATGTGTTCCTGTTTCTAACCCATTTCCATGTTGTTGGTATTTGCATTAGAGTGTTCATTTAGAGTCTCTCCTCAGTCCTATCACCTCCACCCCTGTAGTCAAGCAGTTGCTTTTCATCGGTGTTTTTACTCCCACAGTTTATCCTCTGCTTGTGGACAGTATTTTTTAGATCCCTGCAGATTGTTCAGGGACATTGCATTGACACCAATGGAGAAGTCCATTACGTTCTCTTGTACCACAGTGTATCAGTCTCTGTGTATAATGTTTTCCTGGTTCTGCTCCTTTCGCTCTGCATCACTTCCTGGAGGTTGTTCCAGTCTCCATGGAATTCCTCTACTTTATTATTCCTTTTAGCACAATAGTATTCCATCACCAACATATACCACAATTTGTTCAGCCATTCCCCAATTGATGGGCATCCCCTCGTTTTCCAATTTTTGGCCACCACAAAGAATGCAGCTATGAATATTCTTGTACAAGTCTTTTTCCCTATGATCTCTTTGGGGTACAAACCCAGCAGTGCTATGGCTGGATCAAAGAACAGACAGTCTTTTATCACCCTTTGGGCATAGTTCAAAATTGCCCTCCAGAATGGTTGGATCCATTCACAACTTAGTGTCTCTTAGGTCTTAGGTCTCTTACTGTGTTAGCCGCTAAGTCCTGAGTGATCCTTATGGGAGCCCCCCTATATCTGAAGCTCCTCTTCTTGGCTTCTTGTAGGATTTTCTCCTTTTCTTGGTAGCTCTTGAATTTGGCAATTACATTCCTGGGGGTTGTCTTTTGGGGATTTAGTACAGAGGGTGTTCTATGAACCCTTTCTATTTCTATTTTGCCCCCTTGCTCCAGTATGTGTGGGCAATTTTCTTCAATAATCTGCTGTAGAATAATATCGAGATTATTGTTTATCTCTGGTTTTTCTGGGAGACCGATAATTCGGAGGTTGTCTCTCCTTCCTCCGTTTTCTAAGTCTGTGACCTTTTCAGTGAGATATTTCGTGTTTTCTTCTAATTCATTAATTTTTTGGCTTTGCTTTATTGATTCTTGCTGTTTTATGATCTCACTTCTTCGAGATGCTTAATTCTGGTCGTTAGGGACTGGTTTTGCTTTTCAGCTTTGTCTGCCCTTCTATTGGATGCTTCCCGCTCTTTCTCCAATTGTGCAGTCGTATCTATCACACTGCTGATCTCTTTCTCCCATTTTTCTTTCCAGAAGGTTTCCATCTTTTGGGTAAGCTCCAGTTTGAGATCTTCCAGAGCTTTTTGATAGTTTCCTTTTTGGGAGGCCTGTTCTGATTTTTTTTTTTTTTGGATTTCATCCTCATTCTCTTCTTTTCCTTGGGTACTCCCACCATAAAAGTTTTCAATAGCCACCTTTCTCCCTTTCTTCCTGGAGGCTTGATTTTGGGACATGTGAGCCATCCTTTTGGTGGTTTTATTCCACTTTCTTTTTTTGTCTGGGGTCTGGGTGAGGTGGAAAGAGTAAAAGTAGAGAAAAACATAAAAGGGTAGAGAAGACATTTGCCTGTCTAACTAAATATTGCTCGGGTGTTCGACTCAGCCAGAACTTGTTGACCTTCGACTGGAATTAAACTCTCTCCAGAAGACAGGAAGAGAAAGCCAGCTATTCACTCACCCAAGTTCATTCTAAGAGGCAGGTCAAGATGATGACTTGAGCTGAAGGTAACTCCTGAGGCTGGCTTTCTTCCTTGAGCCAAGCTTCTTCTTGAAGTCAACTTCCTTCTTGGAGATTTGTTACTAAGATAGAAAGTAAGGATTTTTTAAAAAAGAAATTGTCTCCAGTCACATAGACAGTAGACAACAGAGTTCAGATTCAAACTCTAGTCTTTTAACTTCAAATCCATAGCTCCTTCCATTATGCCATGCTCTTTCTAGAAAGGAGGAGGTGACATTTGATAGAGCTGGTAGGTAGGACATTCAAAGTTGAGGAAATAGCATAAGTAAAGGAATAATTTCTATTTCTATCTTTCTATCTCTGTTTCTGTCTATCTCTTCATCTTTGTCTCTCTTTTCTTCTCTCCTTCTCTATCAATTATACCTTCTTCATTTTCTCTCTCTCTCTGGCATCTGTTTTAGTTTTGGACCTTGCAATGAACTTCATAAACAATTCTTGGCTCCGTCAGTAGCCATTAATGCTAAGGAGTTACTGATCCTTTTCAATCCTGACTCAGTTCCTTACTATCCATATAGCCTTGGGTAAATCACTTCCTCTTTTTGGTCTTGAATATCCTCTTCTAAATGACAAACAGGTTAATTGGGGGAAGGGGGAATGGAAAGACCATGTAATTACAAAGAGCAAAATAAGCAAAACCAAGAGAACATTGTATATGGCAACAGAAATATTCTTTGAAGAATGATATGTATATATCCATATCCTGAGAAAGAGCTGACAAATAGAAATAAGTAAGACATAACTTGATAAATACATATTTTTTATCAAATGATATTTTCTCTATTTGGGGACAGGAAAAAGGGAAGGAGTTACCTGGATATTTTGATTTAACAAATAAACAAATTAAATTTTTTTAAAGGAGAGAGTTGGATTAGATGATTTGTAAGATCCTTGCCAGTTCTAAACTGATAGTTCTACAATTCCATGAAATTAGAACTGACCACAAGTTATTCTTATAACCTCATTTAAAGGACTCCACTCCCAATTTCAGTTTGATCTTTCTTATTCTCACATTCTTGAAATAACTAACTTTTTATAAACTTTAAGACAGTTCAGTATCATAAGCCCTTAGCTTTATCTCTGGAGACTGAATATTCATTATTCTTCTGACCTTTGCACAAATTCTAGCACTCACTGTTTTCTTTGCTTTCCTTGGAAATATATTCTAAGATATACCAGCTTTTCTTCATTCCACAGACTCTTTCAACAGCTACTGAGCCATCACTGTACCTTCTTTCTGATTCTGGAACCATGGTCAAATCAACTCTTCCATTACTCCTGCAAAGGGTGTATTGGTCTCTTCCCCTATGGTTCCATTCACTATTTCTATAACTTTCTAAATCAAAATATTCCTTACTATCAGTGCCCTTTTTGTATTATTTCCAAAGGCTTAAGCCTTGGCACATAGTAGGTAATATGCTGTAAGTGCTAGTTGACTGATTTCTTTCTATTAGAATGTAAGCTCCTTGAGGGACTATTTTCACTTTAATTTTACATCTCCAGCTCTAAGTTTGGCATATAATGACTGGTTTAGAGCTTGTTTCTTCATTCATTCTCCTAATATGGGAATAACTAAAGCAGTAAACAGCTTCAAAACAGAGTGCAGCACATTGGGAGAAATGGTTTCCCTTGGTGTCCTAAGAGGAAGCCAGATACTATGGGAACAACACTCAAAAGCCTTCTATTCATGTACTAACTTTGATACTTGTTTGCTAGGGTGAGCAAGGGTTGGTTTCTATGCCTCTATGAATGACAGTGTCCCCAGATGTAAAATATGAATGATAATACATGTACCCTCTACATCATAGAGTCATTGTGAGGATTGTACCTTGAAAACCAAAATTCTCCAGAGAACTATGCGCGCTCCATAGGTGAATGGACCTTCCCTCTACAATTTAGTGCCTACACTTTCTGTTTTGATTGTATCCCCATGTGGGTTTGTGTTTATAGCATCAGCATCATCAGATCAACCAACAAGCCATCATCAAGTATTTGGCATGTTCCAGACATATGAAGACAATACTGCGACTGTCCCTGACATCATCATTATTACCATCTTCATCATCACATTTATATAGCTCCTACTATGTGCCAAGACTGTGCTAAGTGCTTTACAAATATTATTTCACTTGATCTTTACAATAACTCTGAGATAGAGATGCTATAATTATCCCCATTTTACAGTTGAGGAAACTGAAGTAAACATATGTTACTGGACTTGGGATCAGGATGACCTCTTAGTCAACAAGCTTTTATTATATGCCTACTACATACCAGGCACCATACTACATGCTAGATTTGGTTACTCTAAGTGACCTGAGTTTGAACCTGCCCTCCACCCCTCTGAGCTGAGTGATTCCTCTTGACCCTGCTGAGCCTCAGTTTCCCAATCTGTAATAATAAAAGCACCTACTTCCCAGAGTTTTTGTGACAATCAAATAGTACACTATTTGTAACATTCTTTATGGAAACTGGTTCACAATGGAACAAATAAAGATGTCAGCCAACCAAGATATTTTGCAATTCCCATCATTTATTCTTTTAGTGAACAGTATGCTAGCAGTGAAAACTTGGAGCCTGGTCTCCTTCCCATTGTCTTCCCATCTGTCACTCTTCAGAATCAATTTGTCAAATGCCTCTGTTTCTTCATCTGTAAAATGAGGCTCTATGGTCTCTCAAACTCTTCCGACTCCCAAATTCTGATCCTCTAATTCTCTAGTCCATTCTATTTTCTAATTTCAAATCCCCCATTTTCTCCAAAGCACATTTTTCATCTTGTGGTTCTAGTCTTTTAAGAGACCTTCACAGAACTGCTTCAGTGACCCATGAAGCGACAGTGTTCTCTGTTGCCTAGGTGAATGACAGTAATAAGCTAAACCCATCATTCCCTGGCCTTAAATGGATTGGCTTTTACCCAGTTTCTTATATTCAGAATCACAGAATTTCAGTTAGAAGAGACCTCAATTGCCACTTATTTCAACCCAAAGCCCTCAATTTTCCCCCTCTACAAGCCCCTCAAGGATCATCTCAAGTGCTTCCTTCAGGAGGCCTTTCTGGATCGCCCCAGTTTTTAAGAATCTGTTTCCTCTTCCCACCCCTATCCTAGTCATTTTGTACTTGTTTTGTTCACTTACTTGCGAACACATAGCATTCTCCTAATAGAAGATAAGCTCCTCAAGGCTGTAAGACTATCTGATTTTTGTAAGATAGTACCTGGCACATAGCAGAGGCTTAAAAAGCAGCATGGTGGCTACCAGGTTGTACAATGGTTAGAGTACTGGGCTTGGAATCAGGAAGACTCCTCTTCATTTTAAAAATATTTAAGATTTTTAAATTTTCCTTTGTTGATTTACTTAGAATATTTTTCCATGGTTACATGATTCATGTTCTTTCCCTCCCCTCCTCTCACCCCCTCCTGTAGCCAACGAGCAATTCCACTGGGTTTTACATGTGTCATTGATCAAGAACTATTTCCATATTATTAATATTTACACTAGGGTGATTGTTTAGAGTCTATGACCCCAGCAATATCCCCTCAACCCATGTGATCAAGCAGTTGTTTTTCTTCTGTGTTTCCGCTCCCACAGTTCTTCCTCTGGATGTGGATAGCATCTTTCTCATAAGTGCCTCAGAATTGTCCTGGATCATTGAATTGCTGGTAGTACAGAAGTCCATTACATTCAATTGTGCCACAGTGTATCCATCTCTATGTATAAGGTCCTCCAGGTTCTGCTCCTTTCAAGATTCTCCTTCCTGAGTTTAAATCTGGCACCTGACATTTACTAGCTGTATGACCCTCAGAAAGTCACTTAATGCCATTTGCCTCAGTTTCTTCATCTGTAACATGAACTAGAGAAGGAGATGGCAAAGCACTCTAGTATCTTTGCCAAGAAAACCTAAATGGGGACAAGAAGCATCAGACATGCCTGAAAAAGACTGAACAACAAAATGGCTACTCTACTTGGAGTATAAGTCCCAGCCTTGTACATGTACTGCCTTTCTCCCTGACAGTACTGGGTCTCTGTACATCATGTCCTTGCTTTCTCCTAACACAGGAACATCCCACCAAACATTAGGTCAATGAACAGTCCTTGTTCTTGTACTTGAGTTTCTGGGTGACGTTGGCAGGATGCTAAATATAGAACCATAGACTTGGCGTAGAGTGAGGGGAGGAGAACAGAAGTGGACATGTGCTGGTAAATGTTTAACAGCCAGCTCTCTAGAAATATGACATACTTTTAAGTTTTTACTTGCATTATTGGCCTTCTCTCCCTTACTTTCTTAAGTCTAGATAATCAATGAAATAATCAGTTGAACCCCAATTTGTAGCATTTGCCATTTTCCAAGGTTTAAATCCTCACACTGAAAATTTTAACAATGGGCTTTTGAAAGCCAGTATGTATGAGTTGGCTCCAGAACACCTCTAAATAAAGGCACAAAGTACTTCATGGCTGCTCTTGTTGGTTAGTTTGACTTCTCTTTTTCGAAGTACAAGAAAAAAAATAGCTCTTTTTTTGTCTTTGAATACTCAATGCCTTGACTGATACAAAAGGAGAGTTCTGTGGTATATTGGGAAATTAATTAAAGAAATCAATAGAAATTTTTCTTCAAAAGTCTGAGTCAATGAAGAACTAAATTTGAATTCTGCCCCTGTAGCTATGTAACCTTAGCAATGGTACTTGTATAACATGGTGCTAGTAAGTATTGTAGTTGGGCTGCTAGTTGCACCTTGGATAGAGTGTTGGGCTTGAAGACCTGAGTTCAAATTAACCCTGCTTGCCTCAGTTTCCTCACTTGTCAAATGACCTTAAGAAGGAAATTGCTAACCACTCCAGCATCTTTGCCAAGAAAACCCCAAATGAGGTCAAGAAGAACTGGACACAACTGAAAAACAACAGAATGGCAAGTTCAATAACAAGCACTTTGTAGATTTTCCTTGAACTATATAAATGTGGATTGGTATCTTGGCCAAACTACCTGCCCACCTCCCTTGAATTTCCCTTAGATTTAAAGATGGGAGGGGCCACAAAGGTCTTCAAATCCAGCTCTCTCATTTTATAGATGGGGAAACTGAGGCCCAGAGAATTTAAGTGGCTTGCCCAAGCTCATACAGGTCACAAGAGGCAGAGAGGCAGGATGGCCCACAGCAAAATTAATTTTTGCCCACCTATCCCATATCCTAAATCCTTTTGTTATAGTAAATATTTGGCACCCCAAGTCCATCTTAGAAAACCCCACTGTACCATTCTATTCACTAACTCCCCCAAGAAAGCCCACCATGAAACAGATCCTCCTCTTTTCCCACCCTTTCACCTCAGAATTTGGGAAAGTAACTGGCACCTACTCATCTTTGAATCGGAAAAGGACATTGGATTTGGAGTAAAGGGTCCTGGATTAAAATTACAGCTCTTTCACTTATTTGCTAGGTCACCTTGGCCAAGTCCCTTGCCACAATCTGAGCTTCCATTTCTTATAAATCCTGTGATCACTTTTGTGACTATTTTAGCTTTAGCGAGCCCATCTCAAGTGACATAGACAACTTCTGGAGACATAATACCCTAGGCCAAAATAGTTATTTTACTAATGGGAACATGAGGCATCTTGCTATAACACATAGTCAGTTCCATATTTATTCACGTGCTTAGAATGGGCCCTAACTTCATTTTGTTGTTATTGTTGTTGCTCAGTAATTTCTGACTCTTGTCTGTCTCTTCAGGACCCCATTTGCCATTTCCTTCTCCAGCTCATTTTATAGGTGAGGAAACTGACACAGAAAAGGTGACAATATTTGCCCAGTGTCACACAGCTAGTGAAACCTCCAGACCACTTTACAGATGAGGAAACTGAGGCAAACAGGCCTAATCAGACCTTAGATTTAAAAGCCAGTAAGCCAAAATCTTCCTGGGTGTTTCATTTCAAAGTATGAGAATGGTTTCTTAGAGAAGAAAAGCATTGATGTTGAGAAGAAGAGCTGGTCTCTGTGGGTCTGGTTTTCTTTCCCCTCCCTTCATTTTTTCAGTAGGGGCATTGAGATTTCTCCTTTGTCACCATGGCACTGACCTGTTCTGAATCATTGTCTCAGCTGCTCTGGGATATGGATGTAGAGTCAGTCTTAATTAGAAGGCATTCAAATACAGTCAAGAGCAAGTAATATTCCCACCAACAGGGGACCCCAAAGGGATAAGAAAGAATAGTGAGGAATAGATGGCGTGGATTTGCATTTTATAGAATTGATAGCAAACAGGGAGCCCAGCAGACTCAAGACCAAAATTAAAAAAAAAAAACTGTTATTCAGGCAGATATTTTAGGTTTTATTAGATCTGAGAATTCCCTCTTCCTTTCCCTGTCTTCTTTCTTTCCCTTTTTCCCTTTCCCCTTTTCTCTTTTTTCTTTTTTCCTCTCCATCCTTCTTCCCTCCTCTGTCTCTTTCTTTCTCTTACCCTACCCCCTTCCATTCATTTTCTCCCCCCTTGACCTTCCTCTCCTTTTCTTCCTCTCATGCCTCTTTTTCTCTCTCCCATCCTTTCTTCTCTGTCCACTATTCTTCCATTCTCTTCTTTCCCCTTTCATCCTCTTCCTTTCTTCTTCTCTCCTCCCTTCCTTCCCTCTTCTTCCTCTTGCTCTGCTCCCTCTTCTACTTCTCCCGACTTCACTCTTCCCTCCTTTGCCTCATCTTCCTGATTTTTCCTTTTCTCCATCCCCCTTTTTCTTGTTTCCCCTCTTTAGACAGTCTCTTTCCTCAACCAGCTTACATTCTATTAGGGTACATTCCCACAAATAAGTAAACACCCAATCCAGCCTTTATCCCTATCCTTTTGTTACAATACTATTATAAATGATTGAATCTTGGCAATCCACCATTCCAAGTCATCCCTAAGGAATAGAAATGAGTCTCTTGATGAGTCTCTACACTCCCTCCCTGAGTGGATCGGAGCTGTCCTTATTGATAGAGAGGGCAGACTTACCTTCCCTACTCTTCCTAAGCAGCCCCAGACCTCCCCAGGCTCCATACCAAGGAATGGATGGAGTATTCGGGGAGGACTGGCCTTCTGATGTGAGGCTTGCAAAGCCCATTTTAGGGCTCCTCATCCACCTTTGGTGTCCACCTGACCTCCAGCTCTCACTCGTGACTTCCAGAAGTGGTAGCATGGATGGCAACCAGACCCCAGTAAAACTGTCTCTGTAGACAGGCTCAACCAGATTGGAGGTAACTGGCAAGTCTCAGCCTCATCTATTAGTTAAGAGGGATTTCTCCCAAAGCTCCCTAAGCACATGCAGACTTCCCTGGTGGAATAAGTAGATGGAATCAATGAAGATGACCAAAACAAGCTCTGTGAAGCCCTTTGAGCGTGATCAGATATCAAAGATGCCAGAGTCATCCCAGCTAGTGCCAGTCATCTTGACTTCTGTCCTACCATTGGGCTTTTTTTTTTTTTAATAAACTCTTACCTTCCATCTTAGAATCAATACTGGGTATTGGTTCTACGTCAGAAGAGCAGTAAGGGCTAGGCAATGGGGGTGAAGGGACTTGCCCAGGGTCACACAGCTAGGAAGTGTCTGGATCAGATTTGAACCCAGAACCTCCTGTCTCTAGATCTGACGCTCAATCCACTGAGCCACCCAGCTGGCCCTACTATTGGGTTTTGATGACTCAGGAAGAGAGATGGACACTGATAACTTGTGCAATTCTGCCTCACTTAAACCCAACTAATGTGCAAGTGAAGACATCACCCTCAGGATGTCATTGGTCCTCTTTGAAAAGGAAGAGTGAACAGCCTACCTACCTTGACCATCTCGCCATCCAACTTGCCATGCAGAACATGCCTCTATTCTCACTTAGAAACCCTTGCTCTTGCTATAAGCACTTTCTTCTTTTTGTTCTGGGTGCAGTAATCAAATCAACATTACTATGGCACCTGGAAAGGGCATGCCAGTCTGCTGCCCTTTGTAATGGTTCAACATCCCTGTGATTCTCCTTATAAAAACCTTCTTTGTGGGCAGCTAGGTGGTTCAGTGGATTGAGAGCCAGGCCTACTGGGTTCAAATCTGGCCTTAGATATTTCTTAGCTTTGTGACCCTGGGCAAGTCACTTGATCCTTACTGTTCTGTGTTAGAAACAATACACAGTATTTATTCTAAGTCAGAAGTTAAGGGTTAAGAAAAGCCCTTCTTCCCTGGACAGAACATCCTTATGTATATGGCCTTCTCCCATGAGAATGTAATATTCTTGAGAGCCGGGATTATCTCCATTTTGTATTATATCCCTGGCATTTAGCAAAGTACCAGGCACATAACAGATAGTTAGTACAGAATAAATACTTTTCCATTCAATCAGAGAGCTCACATTTCCTGGCGGTTACAACTCCCTAGTGCCGTTCCCTCTAGTGAAATAGCAAGGTTCATAGGATCATAGACTGACTTCCAGAGAGGAAGAAAGAAGGCAATCGAATCCAATTCCTCATTAAAAAATTAATTTTTCCAGATTACATTTCAATATAATTTTTAATATTCATCTTCTGATTTTTTGCAATCCATGTTTTCTCTCTCCCTTCTACCCCTCTCCAAGAAGGCAAGTAATATGGTTATGTAATACATATTCCCCTGCTTATCACCTTGTGAAACAAGACATATATTGTTTGCACTAGAGAAAAATTCATTAAAGAAATACAGATGAGGAAACTGAGGACCAAGGGCCTTGCCAATGTCACCCAACTGTCAGAGGCAGAAAGAACCCAGTTCATCTGAAGCCACAATAAAGGCTCTCTCCACTATGCCACATTGCCTATTCAATGAGACAATGGCAAGACCACAGGATTGGAAGCAAAAAGCCCTTGTGCTAGACCAGCCTTCTCTGCATATTATTGGCTGACTCACCTTGAGTAAATCACATGATCTTTCTTAGCCTCAGTTTCCTTGTCTATAAAACAGGAGTAAAAATGTTTGCATTTTCTGACTCATGATGTTATGAGCCATGAACAATTGAGAGAAGGAACTGTCTTTTTACCTTTCTATGCATTCCCAGTGCTTAGCAGACTGTCTGGCATATTGTAGGTGATTAATAAATGCTCATTGATTGATTAATAATTAATGTAATGCAGATCTTTTTAGAAATGTGAGTTATTGTTACTGTCTTGGTCCACTTACTCTGCTGATTATAGGATCAAAAATCTAGAGAAAGAAAGCACCTTAGAGGTCTTCTAGTCCAACCCCCATTTACAGATGAGGAAACTGAGCGTCAGAGAATTTAAGTGACTTATCCAAGCTCTTACAGGTCACAGGGGACAGAGGCAGGATGACCCAAGGCTAAATTCATTTTTGGCCACCTGCCCCATCTCCGGTTCCCTTCATTCTATCAAGTGTTTTGGTGTTTATAGTTCCTTGCTTTCTTTTTTTTTAAAACCCTTACCTTCCATCTTGGAATCAATACTGTGCATTGGCTCCAAGGCAGAAGAGAGTGGTAAGGGCTAGGCAATGGGGGTCAAGTGACTTGCCCAAGGTCACGCAGCTGGGAAGTGTCTGAGGCCATATTTGAACCTAGGACCTCTTGTCTCTAGGACTGGCTCTCAATCCACTGAGCTACCCAGCTGCACCCAGTTCCTTGCTTTCTAAAAAGCTCCACTATAGCATTTTACCTAGAGTTTGCTTTCTCAAGAAGGCACACCATGAAACAAACTTTCTTCTTTGCCTTGCACTCTAGGATCTGGAAAACTGATTGCTATTTTCTCAACATGTTGTTATTGTTTGGTCACTTCAGTCATGTCCAACTCTTTGTGACTCCTCTTGGGGGTTTCTTGGCAAATAGTGGAGTGGTCTGCCATTTTCTTCTCCAAAACAAGGTTAAGTCATTTGCCCAGGATCTGACAGCTTGTAAGTGTCTGAGCTTAGACTTGAACTCAGGTCTTCCTAACTTCAGACCCTGTCCTCTATCCACTGTGCCATTTAGTTGTCTTCATCCTATTATCATGGGGTTGTGGTAATGATACTGAATTTGGAATCAATGGTTGTAGATTCGAATTCTGGATTTTCCAGGAAACTAGTTCTTTAATCTCAGCAAAGTCCTGATGTAGTTTTCAAAATATTTGGGGAAATGAATCAATATAGAATTCTTGCAAATAGCTCTATGATGACATGGAATGCATGCTTGCAAATTTAGAACAACATTTATATAGTGACTTGAGTTTCGTAAAGTATTTTGCATTATTTCATTTAAGGCAACGTGGTGGCACAGTGGATAGAGCACTAGGTCTGGAGTCAGGGAGACAAATTCAAATGTGACCCAATACACTTACGAATTGTGTGACTCTGAGCAAGTCATTTAACTTCTGTTTGCCTTAATTT
Source organism: Monodelphis domestica (assembly GCF_027887165.1). Taxonomy (NCBI): domain Eukaryota; kingdom Metazoa; phylum Chordata; class Mammalia; order Didelphimorphia; family Didelphidae; genus Monodelphis; species Monodelphis domestica. Next base: position 55,319,499 of record NC_077229.1, on the reverse strand, counting down.
CCTCAATGTAAAAGGAGGATGATAATAGCACTTCACCTCACAGGGATCTTGTAAAAATCAAATGAGAATATTTATAAAACCACCTTCATAGTAGTTCTTATTCTTGTTTTAGTCATGTCTGACTCTTCATGATCCCATTTGAGGTTTTCTTGGCAAAGATGCTGGAGCGCTTTGCCATTTCTTTCTCCAACTCATTTTACAGATGAGGAAATTGAGGCAAACAGAGTTAAGTGGCTTGCCTGGGATTGAAGCTGGATTTGAACTCAGGATAGCAAATATTTCTCGCTCCAGGTCTAGTACTCTATGAACTGAGCCACCTTGCTGCTCCACAGCTTAGGTGCTATATATTATTCTTTCCTTCCTTCAGTTATACATAATTCTAAGGAATAGGAATTACAGATATTGTCGACTCCATTTTATAAATAAGGAAAGTAAAGCCAAGAGAGGCTAAGAAATTTGTCCAACAACATATTGCTAGTGTTGTGTCAGAAGTGTGATTCAAACCCAGAGCATTACTCTATCCATTACCTTCTGATTGCTGTTCATTTGTACCCTACTGTCGATGTCAACCATTATTATGGTCCCAATCAAGTCTCCCTCCACTTACCCAGCTGGCTTCTTAAGACCTGTAAAAAAGTGTCTCATGGGACCATTTCCTTCTCTCCTAGGAGCATGAATTGAAGGATGCTGCACAAGGGAAGAGTCGCCTGAGACTTCAGTATGCTAACCTTTCCCACAAGGCATTGCAGTATGAGCAGGTAACCATGTGCATTGACTGACCTGACTTAGGGAGAAATCTTTCAGTGTAGTTCAATTTACACGAAGACATGAGGTTCAGTGAACAGGTCATTACAGGAATTCTTTTAAAACATTTGTTTATATTATTATTCAATCTAAAAAATCATTTTCTCTCCCGTCTGCCCTGACCTTTCATGTTGGGAAAAACAAACAAACAAACAAAAACCCTTTATAATAGAAACTCATATTTGAGTAAAACTAATTCCCATGTTTGTTATGTCCTACGTGTATATGTGTGCATATTGGAATTGTAGTTGATCAGTGTATCAATCAGAATTCTTAAGAATTTGTAAGTTATTTGTTTTTACAGCATTGTTATTATTATAGAAATTGTTTGCTTTGTTTGAACACTTCATTCTGCATCTGTTCAAGCCATCTTCCAAGGTTTCTCTGAACCCGTTCTTTTCATCATGCCTCATGGCATTACATTTTTCTATTACATTCATATGTCATAATTTGTTAGTTGTTCCTCATTTGATGGTTGACCCAGAATCTCAGAAATTGTAAGGGACCTCTGAAGCCACAAAGTCCAATCAGAGGCCAAGAATCCCTTCTATAATACCCCCAACAAATGTTCCTCCAGTCTGTGCTTGAAAACTCCAATAAAGGGGATCCTGTCACTTCCCAGAGTCATCCATTCTCTTTTTCATCAAGATGGAGCATAATTTAATGATCTGGGACAATTCTGAGGGACTGATGAGAAAGAACACTATCCATATCCAGAGGAAGAACTGTAGGAGTGGAAACATAAAAGAAAAACAACTGCTTGATCACATGGGTCGATGGGGATATTATTGGGAATGTAGAATCTAAGCGATCGCTCTAGTGCAAATATCAATAACATGGAAATAGGTCTTGATCAATGACACATGTAAAACCCAGTGGAATTCTTTGTCGGCAACAGGAGGAGGGGTGGAAGAAGAAGAGGGAAAGAACATGAATCATGTAACCATGAAAAAATATTCTAAGTTAATTAAATAAAATTTTTCAGATAAAAAAATAAAGACCATTAACTTGCAAAAAAAAAAAGATAGAGCATAATTTTAAACCAAAGGAATGAATCTCTAATGATGAAATCACAGTTATCAGAGATATACATACATCAGAGAGGGAATTTTGAAGTGTCCCAATTCCTGACCAAAACAAAACAAACAAACTTTCAATAGGCAAAATATTCTGCCATAATCAACACTAGTCAGTGAAGCTAGTTCATCTTGCCTTTGTTTTTTGGATCTCTAGGATCCAAATCTGCCCATGTCCTCCCTTTTAAAATTATTTCGTCTTCATTCCATATGCATGTATGTGTATATGTATGTACATTTATACATATATGAACGTATATGTGTATATAGCATATATACCTTCTTTATATTTTTTCTGTCTTCTCTATTAGACTATAAGCTTTTGGTTGGAAGATAGCACAGTGAATAGAGCACTGGGCTTGGAATCAGGAAGACTCATCATCTTGAGTTTAAATCTGGCCTCTGACATTTACTTGATGTGTAATCCTGGGTCAGTCATTTAACCCTGTTTGCTTCAGTTCCTCATCTTTAAAATGAAATGGAGAAAGAAATGGCAAACCACTCCAGTATCTTTGCCAAGAAAATCCCAAATGAGGTCACAGCAATTCATTCACAATTAAACAACACCAACACTATTTCATTGTTGTCTTTATATTGCCAATATTTAGTATTGCTCCTGGGATCTGGTAGGCGGTCAATAAATGCTTGTTGATTGAAATAGAGGGACTGCTCAGTGCATAGATTAAGGACCATAGAGGAGAAGCACTGCTGATATCAAGTTTAGGGACTATAGAGGAAATCAGTGTAGAGAGGAAAGTGATAGAATGTAAGCTTCTTGAGGGCAGGAACTAGTTTACATTTTTTCCACTGTATCTCCAGTGCTAGCACAGTGCTTAGTATATAAAAGGAGATTAATAAGCTCTTTTTTTGATAGAAGAATTCATTTATTTATTTATTTGTTAGTTAAGAATTTTCTATTTATATAATTAATTAATAATGTTTTTCTATGGTTACAAGAGTCATGTTCTTTCCCTCCCCTCACCCTCTCCTGTAGCTGATGTGCAATTCCACTGGGCTTTACATGTGTCATTGATCAAGACCTATTTCCATATTATTGATATTAGCACTAGGGTGATTGCTTAGAGTCTATATCCCCAATCATATCCTCCTTGACCCACGTGATCAAGCAGTTGTTTTTCTTCTGTGTTTCTACTCCCACAGTTCTTCCTCTGGATGTGGATAGTGTTCTTTCTCATAAGTCCCTCAGAATTGTCCTGGATCATTGCATTGCTGCCAATAGAGAAATTCATTACATTCGATTGTGCCACAGTGTATCCGTCTCTGTGTACAATGTTCTCCTGGTTCTGCTCCTTTCACTCTGCATCAATTCCTGGAGGTCGTTCCAGTTCACATGGAAGAATAAGTTCTTAATAAGATTGTTTCTTGCTAGTTTGATTGAAATCAAATTGAAAAAGTTTTAAACTTTTATTATCTTATTCCCATAATTGTACTTTTAAAAATAAAAATTGTTTTGTTCAAGGCTTAAGAACATTGAGCATTTGCTTGGTAATGCTGCTTGGTAGATGGTTGGCAGCTGCCATTGGAACCCAGTCAACTTGTGAATAGACCTCTTGGCAAACACAGCCTCTCTGCCTCTTTTCCTAGGGTCTGGCTCATGTTTTCTAATAATGCCCCCAAACATGCCATCGTTTAACATTCTTGGCTTCACTGTCTGTACCCAGTACATCTTTTTTGTTTCTTCCTTAAAAAAGAAAGTTTTGAAACTTGATCCCTCACTGTCTGCCTAATAGTTTTGTAAATGGAACCTCATAGCATAGCTTTAAGGGATCAGAATGGGGCAGAGGCAAAGAAAGAATGACAGGACCCTGGAAAGCCAACAGTCAATGGCCTACATCAACCTAGAGCTCTTGCTTGGCATTTTCTTCTTTTCTAAGCTCAATTTTTCTCCTGCCTGTCTAGCAGTGGGCAAGGAGCTGAGTCTAATCCTCTGCATTAAAATGGTTGTCCTCATTGCCAGAGTTCTTCCAATAACTCAGTTGACATATTGGTCAACAAACATCTGTGCAGAAACTAGAAATAGCCATATTCTTTAACCTCTGGAATTAACCAATCAATTGATAAGCATCTATTAAGCACCTACTATGTGCAATCACTTCCTCCATACTCTGGAACCTCTGACATTAATTAATCCAAAAGGATTTATTAAGTTTCCACTATGTGCAGTGACTTCCTCCATATTCTGTAACCTCTGATATTGACCAACCAATCAATAGGCATCTATTTAATAAATTTATTTATTATATATATATATATGCTATATAACATTATTTATAAATTTATTAATGAATATTGTTTAATAGGTCAGGGACTAGGCACTGTGGATTCAAAGGCAGAACTGAACCAATTCCTGCCCTTAAAATGCCCACAATGTAACCAGGAGAAGCTCCACTGGCTCATAGTCAGTCAATAAGCATTTATTAAGTACCCACTATGTGCCAGGAACTGCGTTCTAAAAGCCAAAGGCAAAAACAATAGTGTAAAACTGATAGGGACCACAGAAGCCATCTAGTCCAATCTACCCTAATTTTACAGAAAAAAAACTGACATGTTCCTATAACGGAATGGACAAATTGGATACAAGGGCATGATGATGGAGTGCCAGGGAATACCAAATCCTGCTAACATGGTGCCAGCTTAGGTTTGTATAACCGAAGCACTAACTGTTTCAAGGACACATGGAAACCTTCTGGAAGGTTTCTGGGGAGGGGCAGGTCTTGGTTTTCCAGTGCCTACTTTATAATCTTTTCACTAGTAGCAGAGCTCAAGAGAGTAAAATTCATTATTGAGACCCTTAATTATAGATGCAAGGAAGTGCTTTGCCTGCCTCCTCCCTGAAGTCTGCCTTGAGATAATTGGCATGCCAGTGCAAAGATGGAACATCGGACTGTCTGAAAAATTCGGTGGCAGCTCCCCTGAGTCAGTCGCCTTGTCAGAGAGATGAAGGGAGGCAATCAAATTGAGTGTAAAGGATGGCGATATAAATAGGAAATGGGTAGCTAAAATTTTCATAATCCTGAAGTACCTCAAGGAGCTGATGGTTTGTCAATGGCAGTTTCTTCCATCACTTCGAATGTAGTAGGAACACAGGATGCAATATCTAGAGTTGGAAGGAGGTTCAGAGGTCATCTTACCCAACCCCCTCATATTTATAGACAAGTAACCTGAAGTCCTTGGAGGTTAAGTGACTGACTTGCCCAGAGTCACCCAGGAAGGTGGATTATGTGAGTTTCTACACTGGAAATATTTACCACCTTCAAAGAGATGAGTCTTTTTCAACTTAGCTGGGCCAGTCCTGGGACAAAAGACATATTGTCTCTCAAATCCTTTTTCCTATACTTACAACTATTCCAGAATTTATGCTGCTCCGGGAGAGCTTTTGAGAACACGGGGTTACATCCATTTGTGTCCTTGTATCATGGGTGCTCACCACAGTAGCTAGAATAAAGTGTGTACTTAAGAAATCCTTGATTTATTAAAGGATGTTCAATTCAGCCATGTCAGTGTCAATGTCAATGTCAGCCATGGCAGGGTAGGCACTGCAGAGATCATTAGATGGCAAGCTCTCTGAGGGCAGGGATTGTCTTTTGTCTCTTTTTGTGTCTCTAGTGCTTAAGGCAATGTCCATATATAGTAAAAGCTTCATAAATAGTAATCTAATGAAGGAAAGATCAGGATTAGGGATTGGAGAAGAAAGGAAGGAGATTGGAGAGAGGTAAGGGTCTGATGGAATGTAAACTAAAGAGGACAGGAGCCATTTCCTTTTTTACTCTGGGTCCCCATTGCCAAGCATAAGAATAATCAGTGCTTAAGAAATGCTTATTGTTTGGTTAGGAATGACAGAAGCAGAGAAAAAAGTTTAGACAAAAATTAAATAGTCCCTCAAGAAGCTAACATTCTGTGTTGGGTTGGGGAGAAGGAGAGCAACACATCCATGTCTGGTAGACTATATACCATTAGTTCCTTCCTTAGTATCTTAAGGCCAAAGGCAGCTAGTTACCTCAATGGATAATTAGGTCTAGAAACAGGATGCCCCAGGTTCAAATCTGACCTCAGATACTTCCTAGCTGTGTGATCCTGCACAAATCATTTAAACCTAATTGCCTACCCCTTACTACTCTTCTGCCTTGGAACTAATACTCAATACAGATTCCAAGACAGAAGAAAGGGTTTAAAAAAAAAGAATCTTAAGACCCTTCCCTGTCCTGGTTAACCTCCTCACAATAGTCTCTAACTTTTCAATGTTTTTCCTTGTAATAATGAATTATTGTCAACAGTATTGATTAGTGTCCTTACTCGTAATTATCTTATTAGTATTATTAGTATTAATTATTAGTATTAATTTGTTGTTAAGTCATTTTAGTCATGTCTGACTCTTCACGACCCCATTTGAGGTTTCCTTGGCAGAGATGCTGGAGTGGTTGACCATTTCCTTCTCCAGCTCATTGGACAGATGAGGAAACGGAGGTGAAGAGTATTATGTGAATTGCCCAAGCCAAATTTGAACTCAAGAAAAAGAATCTTCCTGACTTCAGACCCAGCATTCTATCCACTGTGCCACCTCACTGTCCCCTCTAATCCCTTCCATGATTCCACACCTGCAGGGAAGACCCATATGAGTCCCACAGATCCTTTTACATGAAATTTGTTTTCTCCAAAGCTACAAATTCTCCAGTGTAGGTACTTCCAGCACAGACAATCTCTCCTTCATTACAATTTCAACTATGATGAATTCTGTAACTTAATTGTCTTAAGGAGGTCCCTGGGACCCAGAGAGGTTATTCTCTTACTTCCTCGTGAGCATATTGCAAGTATATGTTAGAGGCAAGACGTGAACCCAGGGCTTCTCAAGTCTAACCCCAATCTTCTATCTAGTATGCTCATGCTGCTTCTCACAGGAATATTGTAATTCAGTTTTATAAAACACTTTCTTGTACATCCTCACCCAGAACATCACAGCTACCCCATAGGGTGGTCGGGGCAGCACTTGCTGACCACATTTTACAATTGAGGAAACCGAGGCTCAGAGAAATGAAGTGCCATGCCCCGGGTCACACAGGGAATTAGTAGAAGTCACAGCAGAACTAGGACTTCCTGTGTATTTTTTGGAGCCTCTCCCTGCAACCAACAGACTGTTTGGTGTGTAGCCAAGTGCAAACTCCATGCAAAGATTCTGCTTTGCGTGGCAATGCTAATAAAAGGAACCCTTAGGAGCCCAGAAACTGATTTCTCTTCCAGTCTCCTGAGGTGATTTCTTTCTGGGCCAATGATGTCAACCAACAGGCAGTAGAGAAGGGCCTACAGCAGGGCCAAAGTGGGTGGCAAATGAGCATCGAGCTGGCCGAGCTAAGAGTGTTTTCATCATCCCACCAGGCCTGTGGCCCAGGCAGCAATCTGGGTCAGCTGCCATTGCCAAAGGGTATGGCAACATAGAGCAGCTGTGCTCCTCATGTGATCCCATTCCACGCATGCCCCATGTGCTTCTGGGCAGAAGGCTTGGTGAGGGGATAATTGCACTCATGCTTACAAGAGTTCTGTTTCACAAATTCAGCAGACAGCATTATCAAGAGCCACCAGCCATTGGGCACCAAAGGAAGGCACTGAAGGGATTCTTGATCTGTGGTTCTTAGCCCAGTACCGAGTGTGGACAGAGCCCTCTCCTCCTCTGTCCTGGGAGACAGGAAAATGGAGGTTCAGTCTTTGCCCCCAGGGAGTCTGCCATCAAACCGCTGGAGAAATGTGTAGAAATGGAGAAAATATGTATATGTGGGGAGTGTAACAATTAAATGAGTCTCTAGTAATAAAATATTATATTTTATGAGGTTTATTAAGGATTATTAGAAATCAAGGGTACAAAATAATAAACCATGTGCCCATGGCTGATTAGCCAATTCAGAATGCCCACGCTTAGCTTACTTACTACATCATTTTAATGGCTTAGCAGAGAGAGCATAGAAGAGAGCGAGGTAGGCATTACTGCCAGCTTAAATACTAATTGTGATCTCGCTCAGGTGAGATTATAGGGAATTCTGGGAAATACCAAGGACTTCTGGGGATTGAAGTCTGGGGTTCAAAAATCTCCATTTTTGCAGGAGAAAAGATCACAGACTCTCAGAACTGGAAGGGACCTGAGAAAGTATCTTTTTGACCCTAAACCAGAACAAGAATACTATCTTTGGGTCAGTGTGAATGTCTGGAGATGGAGTTCAGTGGATACTAGACCTGGAGTCAAAAAGACCTGACTTCAAATCTAGCCTCAGATCCTTCCTACCTGTATTACCCTGGGCAAGTCTCTTAACCTATCACTGTCTGGGGAAAAAAGATCCATTGGAACCATTAGAGAAGGAAATGGCAAGCCATGCTGGTATCCTTGACAAGAAAACTCCATAGATAGCTATGGCTCATGGGGTCATCTAACATGATAGAATGCCTGAACATCAACCATTTGCTACTTGTGTAGCTGTGGCTGAGTCACTGAACTCTGGATCTCAGTCTCTTTCATCAGTAAGATAAGAAAATGGAATCAACTGACTTCTAAAGGTCCTTTCCAAGTACTGGGATGAAATGGGATAGTGGTGAGAGGATGGAAGCTTGCAGGGCTTTCTGGAAGAGGTGAACTTTGACCTCTGTTGGGATGAAAAGGAGAGAAATGTTTTTCTTTTAGGCAAAATTAATTTTAAATTTAAATTAAATTAAAATCTCCAAAATGAAGTTGGAACAGAAGTTTTCTTGCTTATAATCACACAGAATTTTACATTGAAGTAGCAAATTTAGGTACACTGAAAAAAAAAACAGGCAAGGAAGAGCAGGGTCCAGAAACATTGCTGGCATCTTAAATAGAGTAGAGTATACCCCACCCGACTCTTCTTCCTCTGAGCCCGTTCACCTGTTCCAGCCCAGGATCACTCCTACAGTACAAGATTCCCAAGTCGAAATAATGTTGTATTATTAATTCTTTGGCTATAACCTCTTATGCCTACTCAATGTCACAGATTTAGAGATGGAAAGGATTTGGCATATAGCATTGCACCTGGATTTGGGAAGACCTGCCTTCAAAGCCTGCCTTCCATGCTTACTCACTATGTGACTAGCTATGGACAAGTCCCTTGACTCTCTCAAACTCACTTTTTTCCAATATGGAAATTGGGGATGATTTGTTTTTGCTGTTCAGTCATTTTAGACCTGGCCGGTTATTCATGACCCCATTTGGGGTTCTCTGGAGTTTGCTATTTCCTTCTCCAGATCATTTTACAGATGAGGAAACCAAGGCCAGCAGGGTTAAGTGTCTTGGCCAGAGTCACACAGCTAATAAATGTAAGAGGCAAGATTTGAATTCAGGTCTTCCTGACTCTAGGTCCAGTACTCTATCTACTGGACCACCTGGCTAAACAGAGGGTAATCATAGCACCTATATCCTATGGTTGTTGTGAGGAACAAATGAGATCGTATTTTTAAAACTCTTTGTTAAAGTTCTATATAAATGCTAGTTATTATTATAATAGAACACTTTATAAATATCTCATAACAATCATGTAGTTTACATGCTATTATATATATATATATTTTTTCAAATGAAGAAACTGAGGCAGATAAAGGTTAAATGACTTCCCCACATCACATAGCCAGGGAGGATCTAAAGCTAGATTTGAACTCAAACCTTTCTGACTCTAGGTCTAGCACTCTATCTGCTGTTCCACCCAGGTACCTATATTTGACCAAGACCTTTAGAAACATTATATCCTGACCTTCCTGTTCTCTATTAAATCTTGGGCTTTGATATCTTTGCATCAAATACAATTCCAGACTGGTCTCGATGTCTGATTGACGTGATATCAATTGCCATAGTAAAAGTAATTGTGAATTTCTGTTTTCTGGAAGTCCCAAACATGGGAACAAAGAGAAGCATAGTCTTCTCCTTGGGCTATAAAAGAACTTCAAAGAATCACATAAATCTGAGCGTTTTCAGAGTCTCAGTGGCCAGAATCACATAAATCTGAGCGTTTTCAGGGTCTCAGTGGCCAGCTAGATCTTACACATACCCAAACAATAATCCCACATGTCTTCTGCCCACCTAATAAATGGTGACCCAGCCTTTGTATGAAGATTACCAATGCCACAGAATCCCACTTCCTCTCAGGAAGCCCATTCTGCTTTGGAAAATCTCTAGTGATTAGGAGATCTCCTTATATTAGGCTTCATATGTCTCTCTGCAAATTCTATGCACTTTCTTTCAGTTCTTTCCTCTAGGTCTGATCAGAGGAAGTCTAATTCCTCTTCCACGTGACATTCCTTCAAACAGTTGAAGATAGGATCACATCCCTTCTGAGTCTTCTTTCACTGGGCTAAACCTTCTAATTCATATAATTAATCCTCATATTACAGGAACTCAAGACCATTCACCATCTTGGTGACCCTCCTCTGGATGGTCTCCAAATTATCCACATCTTTCCCAACATTTAGCTCCCCCCAATGGTCCCTTTATCAAATTCAACATGCAGTTATTAAACACCTGTATGAAAGCATCAGAGATAAAAAGGCCATATCTTCTAGAAGATGCTCTTATGCAACATATACATTTAAAAATTAGTGCAAAATGTCACTAAGGAGGACAACTAGGTGGCTTAGTGGATAGGGAGCCCAGGCTGAAGATGAGAACTATAGTCCTGGATTCAAATCTGGCTTCAGGCACTTCTTAGCTATGTGCCCCTGTGCAAGTCACTTAACCCCTATTGCTTAGCCTAACTGCTCTTCTGCCTTAGAATCAATATAATGTATTGATTCTAAGACAGAAGTTGAGGGTTAAAAACAAAATATCATTGAGATCATATTTATACAACTTGTACATAAAATTAATGCAAAATATATATAATGTCATTTCTAAGGAGGGACCATCAGTAACTGGGAAGATCAATACAGGCTTCCAAGAGAGGCTAGCACCCAGCCTTTGGCTCAGTGATTGGGAGCATACTCTTTCCTATTGTAAAAATAATGGGCAACAAATTGATTATTGATTATAAACTGATTAAATACTCTGCTTGCTGTGCTTACAAAGTATCTTCAGTTTATATCATTGAAGTTAAAGTCATAAGCTCATAAGGGAACTTCTCTTCAGGGACAGGCACAAAGATGCTAAGGAGACTCTTGTTATATAAAATAAACTATTTACTGAGATTATAAGGACAAAAAAGGATTTCTAACTAAGGAATTCTAACTCCACCCAAATAAAATTCCCTGGTTCCACAAGGAAGCCTCTCCACAGTCTATGCTGATCCTTTCTGATCTGACTAACCCAAATTTTCACTATTCTACAATAAACTAAATGCTATTATCCTTATATGAAGTGTATAACCCATAACTTTGTCTCCAAATTATAAAAATAACAAAAGGCTAGCTGGCTGAGCCTCAGCAAGAACCAAGTTAGGACTCTGAGCCTTAACAGACTTGGAGTTCAAACCAAAGACCAGATCTTTCTTTGGTCTTTTTAGATATAAAAATAATTTATGTAATAGCAATTGATAGTCACTAGTGTTTCCCATGTTGGAAAAGCAAATTACATAGCTCCTTCAGGTTTTTCCCTCCTTTCCTTCTATCTCAGACAGTGAGGAGAGAGAGAAAAGAAAATGTTACCTGCTCTCACCACTCCGATAGAGAGTAACTGCCAGAGACCAACTGCCACAGAAAAACTGTTACCCCTCCCCCACATACTGTCAACATTTGAAACTGACAATATCTCAACTCTGTTTCAAATTCCAGTTCTTTCTCAAGTCAGCTTCTTCATGTCTTATCTCTAAACTAATAATATAACAAGATTTAATTTTTAATATCATCATTTTACTATGGTAGCCAGTTTACCTTTTTATTTTTTAAAAACCCTTACCTTCCATTTTGGAATCAAAATTTAGTATTGGTTCCAAGGCAGAAAAGCAGTAAGAGTTATGCAATTGGGGTTACGTGACTTGCCCAGGGTCACACAGCTGGGAAGTATCTGAGGTCAAATTTGAACCCAGGACCTGCCTGTTCCACTTTGAAATAGCTTCTCTTTAAGCTATTTAAGCATTTTGCTCTTTTTCTTTTCTCTGCCCTCTCAACCCTGCTGCAAAAATAGAAACTTGATCCAATATTCTAGGAAGCTAAAAACCAATGGCATTCAAAAGGTCTTTGATTCTAGATTTGATGCAGGTCACAAACCAAACATGACATTTTCACCCCTGAGAACTTGAAAGTTATTTTTTCTCACTGGCTGTCATCACTGAATAACAAAACTGCTTTAAGACATTCTTATCAACAAAACCTCTCTATGACCTCTTGCATGAGCAACTTCCAGGAAGGCAACACCATTCCAGCAGGGTGACTGGAAAGTTTGTGCCTCCCACCTTCTGAATATCTAGTGGTACTCAAGGTGTCACCTTAAGCTAACATCATGACATATACAGTGTGTGGAACTGAAGAAGCTTTCCTACAAAAGAGCCTGACCTTCTGAGAACCCGTTATTGCATGATGAATTATGTGAAACCATTGTAGGGAGAAAGGAAACGTTCAGCTCCTTAAAATGGGTCTTCTCTTTCTGCATCATTAACAACAAAGAGAACTTGAGAGTAAATGGGAAACCATTTCTACACCTCTTGAATCACACTTGTCAGGTTCAAGGAAACCAAAAGATAGATTTGGTGTAAATGGACATCCCTAAAAGTTGATCATCCTTAATTGAGGATTATTGTTTGTTGTCCAGCCATTTCAGTCATGTCTGACTCTTCATGGCCCCTTTTGTGGTTATCTTTGCAAAGATATTTGAGTGGTTTTCTGTTTCCTTCTCCAGCCCATTTTAGAGATGAGGAAACTGAGGCAAATAGGGTTAAGCAACTTGCCCAAGGTCACACAGTTTGTACATATCTAAGGCAAGATCTGAATTCAGAAAGATGATTCTTCCTACTTTCAGGCCCAGCTCTATATCCATTGTACCACCTAGCTACCCCTAATTGAGGACACTCATCTATAAAATGAAGTACTGGGCTAAAACATGATCTCAAAGGTCTCTTCCAGCTCTATTAAACTATGATTGTTTTTGGAGTGGGTAGAGTGCTTTTGACCTGTGATTTCATCAATGGAGGGAACTTTTGGTGAAGAAATTCTCTCCACTGATACAGATTGGCAACTCATCTATCTTTTGGTAAATCTTTTTTAATCATCTAACTTTTAATCTTAGGGAGTTACTTGAGAATCTGAAAGGTTAAGATCATACTACTAATGTCAGAGGCAAGACTTGAATCCAGATCTTCCTGAATCCAAGACTGGTCCTCAATTCACCATGCCACACTTCCATCTATCAGTCATATTGTTCTTAAAATCATGACAAGGTCTGGGTGTGTTGATGTAGACCTCTAATCCCTGATCCTATGGAGGCTGAAACTGGTGGATTACTTGACTTCAGTGTTTCAGAGATGAAGCAGGGCTAAAGCCACCCAAATTTAACCCTTTGGAGCAAAAGGTCATCAGGCTGCCTGAGGAGGAGTGAAACTAGACCAGTTTGGAAAAACAGAATAAGTCGGAGCTTCTGCACTGATCAGCTTTGGAGTCAGGCACATGAGTAGCTACTGCCTTTTCATCCTGGGTGAGTTAGAGAGATCCAGTCTAAAATACGAACAAATTTCAAAGTCCTAGGAGCTGATATGTATCTAGAACCTAGAATATTAAAACTGGAAGAGATATTAGCGATCATTTAGCCTAACCCCTTATTTTATAGAGGAGGAAACTGAGACCAGAAGAGGGCAAATTATTTGTTCAAAGCCACCTAGGTAATACATTTCAGAAGAGCTGTAAGACTTTCAAAGCATATCTATTAAAAGAACTCTTATGAGATAAGTATTTAAATTATCCTTAATTTTACAAATGATGAAAACTGAATTCCACTGAATTCAAGTGACTGCACCATGGTCACACAGCTAATGAGATCAGAGGCAAGATTTTCAAAGAACTGCAGAATTTCAGTTATAAACGACCTCAATCACTATGTAGTCAAACTGATCTCTGAACAAGAATTCTCTCCACAGTAAGCCTGTCCATTAGTTGCCCGAACTTGTCCTAACCTCCAGTGGGGAGGAAGCCACTCACTACCTCCCAAAGCATTCTAATCCACATGAGAATAACTCATGCTTTTAGGAATTCTTTCCTAAGTTTGCTTCCTTGGAACTTCTGTCCATTGCTCCTAATTCTCTCTGGAGCCAAATTTGTTGTTATTTAGTTGTTTTAATTATTTCTGACTCTTCACGACTCCATTTTAAGGTTTTCTTGGCCTTTGCTAGAGAAGGAAATGGCAAACCATTCCAGTAAGATACTGGTTTTCTATTTCCTTCTCTAGCACATTGGACAATTGAGGTAACTGAGGCAAAAAAATCAAGTGACTTTTCTAGGTTCACATAGCCAGTTAAATGGCTGAGGTTAGATTTGAACTCAGGAGGAAGAGTCTTCCTGACTCTAGACCTGGCACTCTATCCACTGAGCTACCTATCTGCCCTCTGGGACCAAATAGCCACAATCTGGCATCTCCTCCACATGGTAGCTCTTTAGTACTCAGCCACAACTCTCACCCTCCCCTGCCCTGTCCTTTTTTCTGGCTATCACACTCTCATATTGCATAAACTTGAGTCCCTTCAACATCCCCTCATCTCTCCTCTGGACCTTCTCCTATTTATAAATGTCCTTCTTAAATCGTGACTCCCAGGTATGAATATAATGCCCCAAATTTCATCTGGCATATTGGACCCACGTGATCTCGATTCCCACCCTAAACCTCTTTACTGCTGTCCCACGCTGCCTCCCAATAATTGTTAGTGACCGAACTAAGACTCAACTCCAAGCCTCTTGTCTACATACTACCCCGGGGTTCTTTCCCTTCTACTAGAGGTTCATGCGTCGTAGCTTGGTTAGCAAATGAGCACAAATCCCTTAGCATGGGGGGCTTTTATGTAAGTGAGTCAGAGACTTTTTCTCTTGGATTTATCCAGTTTTGAGAATGGTTTGAAAGTGTTTATCTATGCTTGATTTGATGACATTAGGAACATTCTATGTCTTTTGCTTTTCTCATAGACGGATTTTTGTGAAATCTTTTTGATATGACATAATTCAATTCCATGTTTATTAAATACCTCCTCTGTAGGGGGCAGCTGGGTGGCTCAGTGGATTGAGAGCCAGGCCTAGAGACGGGAGGTCCTAGGTTCAAACCTGACCTCAGACACTTCCCAGCTGTGTGACCCTGGGCAAGTCACTTGACCCCCATTGCTTAGCCCTTACCATTCTTCTGCCTTGGAGCCAATACACAGTATTGACTCCAAGATGGAAGGTGAGGGTTTTAAAAAAAAATACCTCCTCTGTGCTTGGCACTAATTTGCCTGAGCACTGAGCAAAACCAATACAAAATTAAAGATAGTCTGTGCCTTCAGAGAACTTACATTCTACTCTCCTCCCTCACTTTTTAAAGGTAAAAGCAGACTATGATCGTCTCAGCCACATCCTCACCATAGTGACCAAAGAACGTGATTTGGCCCTGAAGGAGAAATACCAGCTCCAAGCCAAACTGGAGAATCTAGAGCAGGTCCTAAAGGTAAGGCTTACAGCCCAGCATTGTGTTCTCATTTCTGGATTTGTCAAGACCAACGTAAGGAAGAAGGATGAAGGGTAGGGGATGGAATGACAGAAGGGAACCTCATCGGCATTTACTCCATTAACAGTTTTGAGTCTGGTATCAACAAGGAGGATATCACTGAAGAAACACATGATTGAAAAAGAACATGGCAACATGGCCATTTGGTGAGAGTGAGTGATGTGCTTCTCTGATATCCTCATGATGCCAACTGAATGTGAGAAGGGCTGCCCATCCATCCGGTCAAATATGCTGTGCTGAACTTTGGGGATACTAAAGACCAAGGCTGCATCAGATAGACAGGTTGAGACCGACATGGTTGGGAGGAAGTCACTTATTTTGATGAGATCATAAGCCTATTGGAATGTCAACAATACGGACTTTGAGGACAATTTCTCCCCTTTCTGTGATTAAGAAAAAAACCTACTAAATAGTGAAACATTCCTGTTTTTGGAAGTGATGCTATAAAACCAACTGTGCATTTCCATGGCTTAAGAAATTAAATACAGCTGACCAGGGAGATTGAGCAGAGAGCCATCCGCTTGGAATTATAACTTACTTAAGTTGAAAAAATTGAGGTATCTATATTGGTTTTCTAAAAAGAAGAATTCATGAATTTTAAGTTGCTTCTCAGATGTTTAATAACCTTTCTTATAATGAGGAGAGTTAGATCAGAAAATTACTTTATCAGGGAGCAGGTAATTGGCTCCTAGCTATGCATTTCTGATGGACTGAAATCGGCTTAAGTAGCCCATGCCTAGGATGTGTTGCTTGATTTGCTAATGATGTAATTGACTTGAGTTTTGATAGCATCCAGTAGACAAGTCATTTTAATTCATACTTTGCAAGCTAGTATGCCAGTGACAGAGGCGTTAGATCTGTCGCCTTTTAAAGCAAGGTGTTTTATCTGGATGTGTCTAAAGCTGATTAGAAAGGGAAGAAGGGGAAAATTGGAAAACGTGTTAACGTTTAGTTTTCCCCTGACCCTACCCCCTTCCCTCTTCAAAGAAAAATCTCTATAACAACGAATGAGGGTTCAAGGCCAGGACCCTGTCCACGTAGACTCCCAACTGAAGTAATGAGGCTAATTTAAAAAAGAAACATGAACATCAGCCACTAGTCTGATCCATAAAATGGGACTGATGATACTAGCGCCCATTGTTGCCTCCAATGAGATCAGTGGAAGTAAGCTGAGCGAAGAGAACACTAGATGCAAAGAATGTAGCAATGGCAGTGTGAAATGTTACACACGCTTTCAGTTAAGGTCGCTGTTTTATTCGCTTTGCTAACTGTCTTACTTCGTTACAAGAGAACTCTTCCCCAAGTGGGAACAATGTGTAAAGGTTTCTAATGTGTCAGTGTCTCTAATGTAAAAAACAAGGCACATCAATAAGACTCAGAGTGAAAAAAGAAGAATAGATGAAAGTATGTGACCCAAGAAGAGATACGAGAAGTACTGCTTCTTTACAGAGATGGGAGACTGAGTACAGAGCAACGAGAAATAGGATAGTGTCGGACTTTTTGTCATGGCTGGGTTTGTTTTGCTGAGATTTTCCTCCTTTAAAATTCTTTGTTAGATGGAATAGCTTTTTGGAGAAGACAGAGGAAATGTTGATGATGTAGAAACAAAGGACATCAATACAATTTTATTTTTAAAAGGAGCTAATGGATTTAAAACAATTTTCAAAACCTTAAAAGCTATAGAAATGTCAAACTAGTCTTTTTTGTGTGGCTTGCCAGTAGTTTTTTTCTCACTTGTATATTATTGCAGGGTAACTGATTTGCAACAGCTCAGCTCTTCTAAGGCCATGATGTTCCAAAATCTCTTAGGTTCAGGACAAATTAGGATGATAGGATCATAAACAGAGAGTTGGAAGACACTAAACAGGTCACTGTGTCCATCTCCTCTTCATTTGACAATGGAAGAAGATGAAGCCCAAAGAAGTTAAATGACTTACCAAAAGTCACACAGGAAGTAGCAAGATGAGATTTTTGAACCCTTATTTTTGAATGACAAATCCAATGCTCTTTTATACTGTACCACAACTTCCTTCATTTTACTGGAGAGGAAATGATAATGAGGAAGGGAAAAGACTTACCCAAGGTCCACTGGCTCCAAACCTAGAACTCTTCCAGTTCTAGAATCCTATTTCTTCCTTGGCATTAAGAAGTTGTTGTTGATTCCTACTTAAAGTCCAGTAGAACACAAGGAGGTAGGATGATGATGATAACTATTTGAGAGAAAGGGTAGTATAGTGGATGAAAAGTTGCCTTTGATTCAAGAAAACCTGAGTTCAAGTTCTACCTCCAACTTATACTGTATATGTGACTCTGGGCAAGTCTCTTAGCCTTTTAGTATTCTAAGCCATTCTCTCAAAGAATCTCCTATTTCCTAGGAGATACTGATATGCATTAATAGAGGAAGTTTTGTCTACTAATGAGGTAACAATTTCTGGTCCTGATAATAATCACAACTGATATTATGGAGGCCCACAACCTGGGCCTCCAAATTACCACGTAAAGTGACTACTCTGAAGCTGAGAAAGATTAAGGTGATTTGCTCATCTTGTTCTCCATGCCCTCCTCTGGTCCTTCATGTGTCAAATCACTTCTGACCAATGATACTAGAATAACATGACTCAGTCATGGTTTATGCACCAGATTTTCTAATAGGGACACCCATCCTATAGTGGAATGGCTTCCTTGCAAGGCAGTGAGTTCCCCTTTGTCTGAAGTCTTTATGCCAAAACTGGAAGAATTTTTGCCAGGATGCTGCAGGAAGGATTCTGGTTCGGGTATGAGTTAAACTCCAACGGCCACTGAGGTCACTTCCATTCAACTCCAAGACAGGGTTTTCTGTGATAGGAGAAACCATTTACAAAGATGGTTTGGAGAAATCTATAGGGTGGCTCTCTAGACACTCTGCACGCTTCCTTGTAATACGCGAGATCTGTCTTAAATCTCTTCAGTTAAAGTCGCCATTATAGAGTATTCTAACTGTGGCTGCCATTGCAGCTGGCCCCTCTGGCAGCCATGGAGGGGGATATGCTTTTGAAAGGTCCAACGATGTATTTCCCTTGCCTTTTTTTTCCAATATCCAATATGGAAATATATTTCGTCTGCTTTGACGTATATAATTGATAACATATAGGGACTGGAGGAAGAGAGAGAATTTGGCATTCAAATTTTTAAAAGAATATATAATATAATAATAAATTAGTAAAAACAAATACAAAACTATAAGGATAGTCAGTGGACAGTATTGGGGTAAACATATGGGTTTCAAGGCACAAAAGCAGTACCAATTTGGTTATAGTTACAGAACTAGAAAATGGGGCGGGGTGGAAGTGGAAAGTGCCCATGAGGAAGCCCAGTGGCTCTGCAGAAGATGCCCGGGGAGAAGAGAATGAAGTGAAGAATGACTGGAATTAGTCTGAAATAGTGATACAAATGAGACATACCCTACTCAGGACAGTTCCGGGTCTGAACGGATGAAAAACTCCAGAACAGAGTTTCTGGTCCAAGCAGCAAGGGCCTGCAAACAGAGAAAACTGTTATATTAGCACAGGGAGAGGAGGCCACCTGCAGTGACGGAGAGTGGTCATTGCATCATAACATGCCAGTTCATGGAAGGGATCGTAGAAATCGTCTGCTCTGATCCCTTTCATTGCCCAAAGGAAGAAACTGAGAAACCCACATGAGGGAACCACAGACCCCTGAAGATGGAATTGAAGTAATATTAATAGGACAAGAATCACCTTTTGATTTAACCCCTCCTTGATGAGCAAATAGAGAAAGAAGGCCAGGCCAGAGTGGGGTCATTGTGGGTTAAGACAGAAGAAGTGTGTGTGTGTGTGTGTGTGTGTGTGTGTGTGAGAGAGAGAGAGAGAGAGAGAGAGAGAGAGAGAGAGAGAGAGAGAGAGAGAGAGAGAGAAGGAGGGAGAGAGACAGAGACAGAGACAGAGAGGGAGGGAGGGAGAGAGACAGAGAGACAGAGAGACAGAGAGAGAAGGAGGGGGAGACAGAGAGACAGAGACAGAGACAGAGAGAGAGGGAGGGAGGGAGAGAGACAGAGACAGAGAGAGAAGGAGGGAGAGAGGGAGAGAGAGAGAAGGAGGGAGAGACAGAGAGAGAGACAAAGAGACAGAGAGAGAGGGAGGGAGAGAGAGACAGAGAGAGAGAGACAGAGGGAGAGAGAGAAGGAGGGAGAGACAGAGAGAGAGACAAAGAGACAGAGAGAGACAGAGAGAGAGGGAGGGAGGGAGGGAGGGAGAGAGAGAGAGAGAGAGAGAGAGAGAGAGAGAGAGAGAGAGAGAGAGAGAGAGAGAGAGAGAGAGAGAGAGATGAGAAGGGGGAAAAGGAGACTTGTGCATAGAAAGAGAGAGCAAACAAACTTTGCCCACTTCATGAGTTTGCTTAGATCCTATCCTGGCTGCCAAATCTACTTGCAATCAGCCATGGAAAGTGGCCTTTTTCCGAAGGAAAACATAGCTCTGTGTCCAAGTGCTATAACAGAGGATAAAGGATAAAGAAACAGAGATCAAGCATTTTATCCTTTAAAGCAAGGAGTGTGGAGGGAGGGCGGGCAATTATGTGCTATTAGATAATTGAAAGAAAACCATCACCATGCAATTTTTGCCGAATCCTATGTGATCTTGCCAAGTTCCTATAACTAGGGAAATGAGGATGGCTTGGTGAGGGAGAAAGCGAGGAGGTAGGTGATGGTAGCCTTCTTCCTCGGGCTCTGCAAGAGAACTCTCCAGATTTTTCTCCTCCCCACCCTTTCTCTAGAGTAGGAGGATAATTACAAGCTTGGGACATTTGGGCATCAATTTAGTAGTGTTTTAAGAGCACTGTGGCTTTTCAGCTTCTGGTATCTTTGGTGTAATCATAGCTTGCATTGAACCCATACCCTTTCCCCAGCAATGGGATCAATCATTCTACATTAGTAGCAATGTAGAAATGTTGCATTGAATGGCTCACAGGGTGAATTCTTAGACACACAAAGCTATATTCTTGCAAAACGTCTGAATGTACCAATCAGCAGTCTGAACTGCTTGGGGTCAGTCTCATCACTCTCACTGATGCTAAATGGGGTCTCAACACTTCAGTTTCAAAAACTCTAATTCAGACCCAGTCATCCAACAAGCATTTTTCAACCCTTACCTTCTGTCTTATAATTGATACAAATGATCAATCCCAAGGCCAAAGATCAGTAAGGGCCAGGCAAATGGGGTTAAGTGACTTGTCCAGGGTCACACAGCTAGGAAGTGTCTGGATACAGATTTGAACCCAGGACCTCCCAATTCTAGGCCTGTCCCTCTTTCCAATGAACCACCTAGTTGCCCCTCAGTAAGCATTTTATAAGTACTTGCTATGTGTCCAGTAGCGTGCTAAGCTCTGGGGCACCAAAAAAAGAGTAAAAAATGAATCCTTCCCATCAAGGAGTATACAGTTTAATAAGGGAGACTACATACAAATGATGGGAATATAAATTGCTCAGTGGATAGAGCACTGGGCCTAGAGTCAAGAGGATCTGAGTTCAAATCTAGGCTCAGATACTTAGTAGTTCTATGACCTGGGCAAGTCACTTTATTCTGTTTGCCTCAGTTTCCTCTTCTGTAAAATGAGCTGGAATAAGAAATGGCAAACCATTCCAGTATCTTTGCCAAGGAAACCCCAAATGGGGTCACAAAGAGTCAGTCACAACTGAAACAAGTAAACAGTACAACAAAAAAAAACAAAAAATGTACAAATAACATACATTCAGGACAGATAAACTGTAGTAAGGCACTTGCAGTGGAGGAGGGAGTTAGGGCTGAAAAAGAATTTGTGCACAAGGCAAGGTTTCATCTGTGTCTTGAAGGAGACCAGAGAAGACAGGAAGCAGTGAGGAGGAAGGAGAGAATGCTGCAGGCATGAGAAATTTGCCGCTGATGCAAAAGGCAGTCAGGAGTTGGAGTATTGTGTAGGAGAAAAACCAAGAAGAGCCAGGTTTTCTGGATGAGAGATTGAAGGGAGTGAAGAGCTGAAAAGACTGGAAGGGTAGGAAGGAACCAGGTTGTGAAGAGCTTTAAAAGATAAACACATGATTTCACATTTGATATTGTAGGTAATAGGGAGCTGTTAGAGTTTATTGAATAGGAAGGCAAGCTGAGTGGAGGATGGAGTAGGGAGAGACAACCAACCCCTTTCCACCCCCCCAAAACCCTGTTTATAATGCAGCCCTATAAAATTTGTGAAGTACAATTCCTAGAACATGTTGGGGGAGAAGGAGAGGGAATACGTATGTGATTTTTACACCATGAATTCCCAGAGAGGAAAAAATCTTCTACAAATATAGATATGCTCTGCAACTTACAGACTCAGAGTTGCTTGGAGCAGTGAGAGGTTAAGTGACCTACCTGGGTCACACAGCCAATATCTATTAGAGGTGGAACTTAGACCCATGTTTTCCTGACTCCCAAGCTATCCACTATGCCATACCACCTCTTATAAAGGACAGTGCCCAGCCCATAATAAGAATTTTTAAAATGCTGGATGGATTGAATTGAAGTGTTTTACTGTGCTATTTCATTTAAGCCTCATCACAACCCTGTGATATATATATATATATATATATATATATATATATATATACATATATATATATATATATATATAATTTAACAGAAAAGCTAACTGAGGCTGAGAATGGTGCAAGTGTTTCATCCCCTGTCACAAAGCTAGTGAATGTCAGAGGTGAGATTGGAGCCAAGGATTTAGCTGGAAGGAACCTTAGATTCTCTCTAGTCCACCCTCCCCCCCCCCCCCATTTAGAAATAAAGAAACAGACACAGAGAGGTTAAGTGACTTGCCCCTGTTCTGAGAGGTATAAGATCATGGATTTAGAGTTGAAGGAGGATTAAGGGTCATCAGGACCAATGCCCTCCTTTTACAGATGGAGAAACTGAGGCACAGAGATTAAATGACTTACACCAGTT
This sequence comes from Monodelphis domestica, assembly GCF_027887165.1. NCBI lineage: Eukaryota > Metazoa > Chordata > Mammalia > Didelphimorphia > Didelphidae > Monodelphis > Monodelphis domestica. The sequence continues at coordinate 55,296,982 of NC_077229.1, read as the reverse complement.
CTTAAGAGATATAAGATCATAGAGTCAGAGGAACATTAGGGACCATCAGGGCCAATACCCTCCTTTTACAAATGGAGAAACTGAGAAACAGAGATTAAATGACTTATACCAGTTCTTAGAGATATAAGATAATAGAGTCAGAGGAACATTAGGGACCATCAGGGCCAATGCCCTCCTTTTACAGATGGAGAAACTGAGGAACAGAGATTAAATGACTTATACCAGTTCTTAGAGATATAAGATCATAGAGTCAGAGGAACATTAGGGACCATCAGGACCAATGCCCTTCTTTTACAGATGGAGAAACTGAGGAACAGAGATTAAATGACTTATACCAGTTCTTAGAGATATAAGATCATAGAGTCAGAGGAACATTAGGGACCATCAGGACCAATGCCCTCCTTTTACAGATGGAGAAACTGAGGAACAGAGATTAAATGACTTATACCAGTTCTTAGAGATATAAGATCATAGAGTCAGAGGAACATTAGGGACCATCAGGACCAATGCCCTCCTTTTACAGATGGAGAAACTGAGGAACAGAGATTAAATGATTTACTCCAGTTCTTAGAGATATAAGATCATAGAGTCAGAGGAACATTAGGGACAATCAGGGCCAATGTCCTCATTTTACAGATGGATAAACTGAGGCACAGAGATTAAATGACTTACGTCAGTTCTTAGAGATATAAGATCATAGTCAGAGGAGCATTAGGGACCATCAGGACCAATACCCACCTTTTACAGATGGGGAAACTGAGACAGAGTGATTTAAGTTATTTGCCCAGGATCACACAGATAATAAATTGAGTTGTGATATGAAGTCAGTATTACCAGTGTCTTCTCCATTATTCCCCATTAGGATGTGAAATCAGGTGCTCTGAATCCAAACCCACCTTTCTTTGCCACTCTCTTACTCTGTTGTTCACCTCCAAACAGAAGTGGGATGTAATCAAAGGTCCAGCCAACGGAGGACTTCACCCAGGCCAGGGATATGAATCTCAATTCAGTAAAGGCTTCTGCCCAGGTGAGCTGGGCTGGGCTCAGGGGACACCCTAGTCTCTGGCCCCATTCCCCTGCCATTTTCAGTTTTATCTGGATTCCACCCAGGGGTGCACTATCTTGTAGGTGGAAGCAATTCCCACTTGGCATTGCCTCTCACCCAGGCAATCCTTTTGCAGAAGATCTCCAGATACTTGTGGTTTTTTGTGCCGGGGTGTGAACTCTCCTTTGTCACTTATGTCACTTTGCCTCTTCTCCTAGTTATTTGTGAGTGTGACCTGCCACCTCGCCCTCCCCATCACTATACCGTAGACTCCCGAGGAATAGAGTCTGTGACTCTCCATGTAGGAGAGACACCAAGCTTAGGGCCAAGCAGGTAGTAAGAATTTCACGAATTCTGGTTTAAGTCTACCAATACGTCTTGTATGGCTCCAGGGGAGTGTCTGAGGGGCAAGACTCAGGCTTTAAAGGCAATGTGGCTTAGCAAAAGGGGCTTCCTGCAGAAAGTCAGGAGAGCTGGGCTCAAGTAACCTAGATTAAGTCCCTTCCCCTCCCTGAGCCTCATTTTCCAATTGGAATGGGAAATATCAATGGACTTTTATGGGTAATCATAGGCTTATTTTATTTTATTTTTTAAATCTTTATCTTATGTCATAGGATCAATACATTGATATTGATTCCAAGGGCTAAGTAATGGGAGTTTAGTGACTTGCCCAGGGTCACACAGCTGGGAAGTGTCTGAGGCCAGATTTGAACCTAGTACCTCCTATCTATCCACTAAGCCACCTTGCTGCACCAACCATTTTTTTTTATAGATGGGGAAACTGAGTTACTTGTCCAAGGTCACATGGGTAGGATCAGTGCTTCAAAGCTGAAGGGCTGGAGGGGGCCTCAGAGGCCATCTAGTCCAAGGCACTGAGGAAAGACTTTGAATATGTCTTGGATGGAACAACTGGCATGTCTGTGACCTTATAATGGAGAGGAGATGGAAGGGATCTCTTTTATTTTTAATTTTACAGGTGAGGAAACTGAGATCAAGGAAATCTAAGAACCTTGCCCACAATTTGAATCTCAGGCAATGTGATCCCATTGAGTCAGACAACTGAAATTCATATCCTTGCTCTGTCACCTGTGTGCCCTTCATTAGATGATTTAAGCTCCCTGGTGCTTAGGTTCCTCTCTAAATCCAACGTTAAATCAGAGGATTCCTTCTTTCCAATCACTCAACCTCTACCCTTATCACTTTTTACATGAACTCTTACAATTGCCTCCTAATTGGTCTCCCCTTTTCCCTTCTCCCCAACTTTCCAGTTGATCCTCCAGGAAACTGCCAAATCAAGATCCTTAAAATACAGATCTGAACATGTCATGCCCTTGCCCCCAAACCATCAATGACTCCCTATTGCCTCTGGAATAAATGCAGACTCCTAAGTTCTGCATCTAGAGATATCCTTAATAGGGATTTTTTTTATTACTATGCCAGCATTGCTTGACCTTACTCCCATCCATCTCCTCTCCATTACAGGGCTACAGACATGCCAGCTGGTCCATCCATGATATATTCAAGGTCCTTCCTCATTGCCTTGGCCCAGTCAGTCTCTCACATCTGGAACACATTTTCTTTGATCTCCATCTTACCAAATTCCCAATTACCCAAAGCCTGGCTTTGATGCTATCTCCTATACAAACTTATTCTAAATTCTCCTCCTTGTTAATGGTCTCCTCTTCTTCTTCCAATGCTTTGTATGGCTTTGTGAAGATATTGCATCAACCCACGTCTTCCTAGCATTTATTTATTGGTCTATATGTAGCTAGGTGGCACAGTGAATAGAATGCTGGACCTGGAGTCAAGAAGATTCACCTTCCTGAATTCAAATCTGGTCTCAGAGCCTTAGAAGCTGCATGACCCTGGGCAAGTCACTCAATCCTGTTTGCCTCAGTTTCCTCATCAGGAAAATGAACCAGAGAAAAAATGGCAAACTGCTTCAGTGTCTTTGCCAAAAAAAAAACAAAACCCAACCCCAAATGGGATCACAAATGGTCAGACATGACTAAAATAACTTTACAGCAACAGTCTCCTAGGGGGTGTTCTGAGGGTCAAATGAGATGATATATTAAGGCACTCTGTAAACTTTAAAGTACTGTACAAATGTTAGCTATTATTAAGATGAGGAAATTGGACCCGATTCCTAATGTCCCTCCTAGTGCTAACAGGCTCTAATCTTGTGAGTCTACAAAGGCAGGCCCCGTATCTTATAATAGTTGACATTTATATAGGACTTTAAGACTTGCATAGTGCTTCACATGCATCATCTCATTCAGTCCTCAACCAACCCTGTGAAGTGGATGCTGTTATTTATCCCTGTTTTACACATAAGGAAACTGAGGCAGGAAGTGGTTAAGAGACTTGTACAGGGTCACTCAGTGAGTAGACGTCTAAGGCCAGGTTCAAGCCCAGATCTTTGGACCCCAAGTCTAGTTCTCCATCCATTACAATCCTCCCCTACCCATCACTTTTCTAAGCTTTCTATCTCTCCCAGCACCTCACCCAGTTCTCTGCACTCAGTAGGTGCTTAAATATATTTTTGTTGACTGACTAATTAGTTTTAGAACCATTTAGCAACAATAGATTATTTATTAGTGAGTGGACTCAGTCTTAGAAGTGAAATTTAAGGAGAGATATTGACAGGAAAAGAGACTCTGGAGGCCCTAATGAATCTCTGCCAGTTTAGTGAAGCCTATGGGCTGCTGCTCAAAAGAATATTTTAAATTAATAAAATTAAAGAATAAGATTTCAATTCAGTTATATTATTCATTATATATTCATCCAAGTTATATATTCATTATATGTATATATGATATTATTTTATTATATAGTATTTATATTTTACTTATATAAAATATATATCATTCAGTTATATTAAAATACATTTATCTATATCTATACATGCACATATTCACATGCATGTGTATGCACATCTTGAGTTCACAGACTCCAGGTTAAGAATTCATGTTCTAGGTAAATCAAGGAATTAACGTTTCTAATGAGAATCATTCAATAGTCAATTACACCACAGAGTTAAGGGTTAGTATAAGGACTGCTGTTGGCCAGTTCCTGAGTAGACAATATGGTTTGCCATTTCCTTTTACAGTTCATTTTACAGATGAGGAAACCAAGGTATATTGGGTTAAATGACTTGCCCAAGCTCACACAGCTATTAAGTATTGAGGACAGATTTGCCCTCAGGTCTTCTTGACTGTAGGGCCAGCACTCTATCCACTGTGTTACCTATTTGCCCATTTCTGAAGGTGTGGGATAATGGGCTCAAGTAACCTAGATTAAGTCCCTTCCCCTCCCTGAGCCTCATTTTCCAATTGGAATGGGAAATATCAATGGACTTCTACGGGTAATCATAGGCTTATTTTATTTTATTTTTTAAATCCTTATCCTATGTCATAGGATCAATACATTGATATTGATTCCAAGGGCTAAGTAATGGACTTGGAGTCAGAAAACTTTGAATTCAAATTCACTAGCTATTTGGTGATGAGTAAGTCACTTAAGTTCTTTCCGTCTTAGTTTTCTCCTCTGTAAAATGGGAAATAAAAATAAAATTCTAGAATACCTACCTTTTGAATGAAATTGTGTATATATAAAACACTTTCTAAATTCTAAAGTCGTGGTTGTTTTCCTTCTTGAGCCAGATCTGAAATTAGGTCTTAGTGAGGTACCTTTTTAATCTGTGATCAGTATCTTCCCTGGAACCAATAGTCATAGAATATTGGAGAAGAGGCTTTGAGAGGCAGCATTTCATAGTGAACAGAGAGCCAGCCTCTGAATTAGGAAGACCTAGGTTCCAGTCCTATCTCTGATTCCTATTAGCTGAGTGACCCTGGGCAATTCAGATATTATTCTTAACTTAATGATGTCTGGGATTCCTTCCAACTCTGTATCTGTGGGTTATTTGTCCCTCTGGACAAATCTAGGAGGTGTCCAGAGGAAGTCAATCAAAATGGTGAAGGACCTCACATCCATATGTTAGGTGTTATGGTTGTTTTCAGTCCTGCATGGCTTTTTTGGACCCCATTTTAGAGTTTTCTTGGCAAAGATACTAGAGTTGTTTGCCATTTCCTTCTCCAGCTCATTTTACGGATAAGGAAACAGAGGCAAATGGGGTTAAATGACTTGCCTAGGGTTACCCAGCTGTTAAGTGTCTGGGGCTAGATTCCCAACTCTAGACTCAGTTCTCTATCCACGGCACCATCTTACTGCCCCATCCATATGTCATGAGTATTGATTAAAAGAACTGGAGATATATGACTTCGAGAAGAGCAAGCCCAGAGACAGTATGACAGCCTTCTGAAAATCTTTTATGAGGAGGGATTAAACTTAAGAATCTCCAAAGGCAGGTCTCATGTCCCATAGTGGGTAACACATATGTGGTACTTGAAGATTTGTGGAGTATTTCCCATGCACTATTTCATTCTGTTTGACATCATAGAGTAGAAGTGGAGTCAGTAAGTGGATGGCGCAAAGAGGACAATTTAGTCTTAATGTTAGGAAACATTCTGAGCTGTCCAAAAGGAAATGGACTGCCTCTAGAGGTGGTAGGTTCTTCCTTCTTGAGTGTCTTCAACCAAAGGATGGACAACCACTCATCACATCTAGTGGAGTATCTAGATTGGATATGGGGGATGCTAAGGTCTCTTCCAGTTTTCCAGTTTTACATTCCTGAAATTAACCAAGCAGGGGGAGGCAATTCTCTGATATAGGATCATTTATTGTTTACTAGTGTCTGACTCTTCATGATCCCATGAAGAGTCTATGGGATTTCTCGGCAAAGATACTGGAGTGGTTTGCCATTTCCTTCTCCAATGGATTGCAGGGCAAAGATCAGAGGGATAGTTTTTACAGTTGGGGGGGCATTGAAAATTATGCACCACAATATCCTCTCCCCATTTACAGATGAGGAAACTGAGGTCTAGAAGGTGAATTGACCTGTCCAAGATAATGAGTGGAGGGGCCATGATTTAAACTCAGGTTCTTAACTCCACATTCAGCAGTCTGTTCTCTCTACCACATTCCCTCCCATGGAATCTCCTCATCTTAAAGGTGAGAGGAATGTGATACTAATACACAGAGGCACATGGCCCTCTCCACAGGTACAAATGGCAAAACTCCAAGCTGAACTAATATCCATAATATTGTAGGTATTAAGGTTTCATATATTAGCATGCTATCTTTACTTTGACTCGTACTCCTATGATTTTATTCTTTAGAAGTCAGATGACCCGGAGCAGGGAGATCTCAGATGTGTCATTCTCTCAGTGGCATTTAAGGGCAGGGAGGTGCTTTGATAATTCTTTCCATGCAAAGAGGTCTTGCTTGTCAAAGCTTTCTGAGTGTATTTGGAGATGGAACATGTTCAGATCGCAGGTTCGTTTCTCTAGGAGAACCCTGACTTCCTTCCTTTGATGCCACAGGCCATTTGGGAAGGGGACAAGGGGCCATTTGGGAAGGGGACAAGGAATGGAGGGCACTCTCACCTGATCATTAGAAGAGCAGAACACATTCAAAGCTGCTCATTCCCATTAAAAGGTGATGAATAAATGACAATCATGGGACCTTGAGATCTGAATATCTGGTGTTCACAGTTCCATATAGCTGGGTTGAGAACAGCTTCTAGAACAAAGGTTCTTAACTCTGTGTGTGTGTGTGTGCATGTGTGTATGTATGTGTGTGTGTGGTGGACCATTTCAGTTGCATTCCATATAATTTATGGATCCCTTCTCAGAAGAACCCTGTTCAATGCATCAAGTAAAACCATGTTACCAATAAAACCAATTATATTGAAATACAGAGATCAAAGAATTAAAAAAACAAAGCCAAGTTCATAAATGCCATGCTAAGAACCCCTGACCAAGAAGATCATAGGATCATGAATAAAAATGAAAAGGACTTTAGAGGGTATCCAGTCCATTTGACAAATGAGGAAACTGAGGGCCTCAAAGGTGCAATTATTTGCCTTTATAGTGTTCCTCACACACATCTACCATCTTTGTGCCTTTGCACTGGTGGACCCTCATGCTCTCCTTTCCTATTTCTCTTTCTTGAAACCCCTGGCTTCCTTCAACACTCTCAAATGACACCTTCCCTAGGAAGCATTTCCTCAACCCTTTAGTTGCTAATGCTTTCTTTGCCAAAGTTACCTTTGATCTTTGTGTGTGTGTGTGTGTGTGTGTGTGTAAATATATACACACACACGTATATACATCCTAGAGGTACAGTGGCCATTCAAAGACTTGATCTCATTACTAAATAGCCCATGTGGGTTGATTGCTTCCCCCCATCCTTCATACTGATGCTAGATTTATGTGAACATCTGATTGGTTTACCCCCAGCAGCCTAGAACTTCCAGCAAGCAATCGACTAGCCTCAGCTTCCCCAATACCAGGTTTTGCAGGCATGTACTACCACACTGACCCTTTCTTGTCTTAATATTGATAATCACATTTAGCTAAAGACAGCAGAGAGCCTTTGCTCACTGTCCTGTAATCAGGGGTTTAAGGGATCAAACCAATGGCAGGTAAATCTTTGTTGAGATCTCTTTGGCCATACTGGGCACTGCTAAATGAATGATAGTATGAGATAACTTTAAGCATGAATAAAGAACTGTCTTCTACCCCTGAAAAAAAAAGCATCAGGCATTGAGCAACTCCGAGGTTAGGGTTGAGTTGGACTGGGTCTAAAGCAGGAGTTCTTAACCTTTTTTGTGTGTCCTTGACCCCTTTGGCTGTCTAGTGAAGCCTATGGACCACTTCTCAGAATAACGTGTTTTTTTTAAACCCTTACCTTCTGTCTTAGAATCAATACTGTGTATTGGCTCCAAGGCAGAAGAGTGGTAAGGGCTAGGCAATGGGGGTCAAGTGACTTGCCCAGGGTCACACAGCTGGGAAGTGTCAGAGGCCAGATTTGAACCTAGGACCTCCCGTCTCTAGGGCTGGCTCTCAATCCACTGAGCTACCCAGCTGCCCCCAGAATAACATTTTTAAATGAATAAAATAAAATATGTAGGATTATAAAGGAAGCCAATTATTTTTAAATATTCTATCAAAATAATTTATAAAACAAGTTCAAAGACTTGTGAACTCCTGATCTAGAAAATTTCAGGCTTCTTGGCATACTGGAAACTGGAGGGCTTTGGGTACTTTGATATTCCCTAATGGATGATCCACATTCTCCTCCAATACCCCTAACTGTTTATAGCTTAGGGACACCATTTGCTTCTCTGGAAATCAAGGAAATCAAGGAAATTTATATTGAAATATAGTGTAAAGGTATTATTGTAGAAAAAGTCAATTTTTAAAAAATATTCCATTCAATGAATATTGAATTGAGTATTTATTACCAATTGAATGAGTATTTATTAAGTGACTACTATTGCTAGAATCCTCTCTAAAAAGCTCCTTGGATTCTTCATCATGAACCCAGGTTGGTATGGAAGACTATGCCAACAGAGAACATGGTCCTTTCTACTCTGCTGGAAAGGAGGAGAGTTCAATAACTAGATCGTATATGATTAAGGGGACTTGCCTGGCTTACTACAGTGAAGTTAACCAAGGAGTAGACTGGCCCTTTGGTGGGGAATTCTTTGGCCATGATACTACATTTAAGAAAGAAATAGACAAAATGGCCCATGGTCCTATGTGGTCCCCTTGGACTTTTGCAGTGACAGTGGCAGAGAGGTGGACAAGGGGACAAAGAATCACAGTTTTGTGCCCTCCATAGACACTAACTGTTGATACTCAGAATCAGAGATCATTTTCCAAAGACCAATGTGAGGTAGTGCATCATAGTGGCTAGACAGTTGTCTTCAGAGCCAGGAAGATCTAGATTCAAGCCTGGCCTCTGATATACATAGACTGTGTGACCCTGGGCAAGTACCTTAACTTCTCACTGTTCTAGGTAACTCTTTAAGACTAAGTTTCAAAGAAAGTGCCAGCCTATCTTAATAGAAATTCTCATCCAGAATTCTCCATGAAAATGAAATCACAAGTCCAATCCCTATGTCTATGACCAACGACCAATGAGTGGACATAGGAAAAATAAATCACATTGATCTTTAAAGCCACTTTATGAATGAAAAGAAAAGATGGAAGGAATTTGCCACTAAATGTAATTGGTTGTTGAAGGGGTACATTAAAATTTTTTTTTAATTCAATAAAACTTTTTTTAATTAAAAAAATGCACTCTTATCTGTTAATACAAAAATAGGAAGCTGACCAGTCTTCAGACAGTCACTTGATGACCTCAGGTTCAGTGTTTGACTCACAGAATCTTAATAGAGAGGCAAATAAAGATCTTGGAAGCCCCAAACCAGTATTATTTCATGGGACACTGGGACATCTTTTTTCAAAGTATTCACGTCTAGTATTTGTAAACAGATCACCATGAAAATAATTGTAGGTTATTGCTGATTTCTATTGCAATGAATAAAGTAGAGAAATTATATGAAGCATTCAATAAAAGCCTCCAATTTTGATCAACACATATTCTGATCCTTACTAATTTAATGATAGTGAATAATACCTTGTACACATTATCTTTTTGATCCTCACAGCAACTCTGAGGAATAGATACTACTATTATCCCCATTGTACAGAAATCAAGATTAAAAGAAGCAAATTCTTTTCTAGGGTCATATAATTAAATGTCTAGGACAAGATTTGAACCTAAATCTTCTTGTCTGAATGTCCTGTTCTCCATGTATCCACCATGCTGCAAAAGTGAGAAGAGGCAAAGATGGCAAAAATATTTTGGAAAATATGGTTCAGGAGTAAAAAATGAGAAAGGCCAAATATTTATAGACTACCCCAAGCCTCCTGCTTGTATATCATGAATACTTTCTGGAAAAGAAGACTTGGAAATAGTGAGTACCAGCTAAGATGACAAAAACAAAATTGATTGTATTTTAAGCAATAGGAAACTATTCATTCCTGATGTAGGAGTCATTGCTGAATCAGCTTTCTTTGTAGAGTTAGACTAAATGTTTAATTTGAACAAAGACTGAAGTAAAATTAGAAGAAAGAATAAATATCAGAGAAATGTTTACAATGAAGGCAATTATAATCTGACCTATTTAAACATGCTATTCAGTCTGAAAGGCAGGACATGGACAGAAGAAATACAATGACACTGTTTCTGCCAATTTCGTACAAAAGTCGAACTAATAAATCACTTGTCCCAAAGATAACAAAGGAGTCTGAAAAACCATTGTAAGTAGCAAGCACTCAGCTTACTTGTCAAGCTGAGAGATGTGGCAGCCATGGGCATCATTGGTCTCAAATATAAATGACTTTGTTGCATCAAAGGAATTTATTGTTCTTCAGTCAATTGTCAAATTAATTTTCCAGTAAGGCCTTAGTCTTGAACCACTCTAACCACCTATCTTTCCTCCTACACTTGTATGACTAAACAAAGGTGAAACACATTACATATTCTTATTGGGTCCTTCATAGATATATGCTATACAACTTCAACTGGGTCCTCATAGCTGCAAGGCAATGCACTTCTATATCTCCCTTATTACCTTACTATTCCACTTACCAAGAATGACTCTTCCAAATCTTTTCCTACTTCCTCAGATCTTCCCCCTGTTCCCACCCTCTTAGCAAAGAATCTCACCATTTTTTACTGAATACATTGAGACTTCACCAAGTACCCACTTCTCCCTTCTTCCTTATCTTAATTCACCCAGATGTCTTCTCCCATAATCATCTCCTTCATCTCTTTCTGGCATGATGATATAGTGCTTCTCCTTGCCAAAGCCTATCCCTCTGCATGAACAAATGGAACCATTCCATCCTATCCCCTCCAGCAGATTGCCCTCTCTGTCATTCCTATTCTGTCTGTCACTTATCTTTAATCCCTCTTTGTCCACTAGCTGCCTCCCTACTCCCTGTAAACATACCTATGTCTCCTTCATTCTTAAAAAAAATCCTCACATGATTCATCTTTCTCTGCCTTTTGAGGCTAAACTGCTTGAAAAGATCATCTATAAAAGGTGCTTTGATATCCTCTTCTTAACTCTCTAGAGTCTGACTTCTTGTTTCATCATTCTACTGAACCTACTCTCTCCAAAGTTACCCATGATCCCAGTTGCCAAAGCCAATGACTTTCTTGACCCTATCAAACCCTCTTCTCTTTGATTGTCTTCTCTCTAGGTTTTCAGGACACTGCTCTCTCCTGCTTCTCCTCCTCCCTACCTGATTACTCTTCAATTTCCTTTGGTGGCTCTTCATCCAGGCTACATCCACTACCCATAGTTGTCCTACAGGACTCTGGCCCTTTTTTCTTCTTCTATACTATTTCCCCTTATGATCTGATCAGTTCTCAGGGATTCCGTGATTACATCTATGCTGATGATTCCCAAATCTATTGATCCTGCTCTAACATCTTCAGTCTCACATCTCCAACATATTAGACATGTGAAACTGGACGTCCAGTAGACATCTTAACCTCAATGTGCCCAAAACTGAAATCTATTTTTATTGCAAAATCTCTTCCAGACTTCCCTCCCTTTGTTCAGGGCACCATCATCCCTCTCAGTCCCACAAGCTCACAACTCAGGTTTTCAACCTTGACTCATTGTTTCTTTTAACCCCATACTCAATCTGTTGCCAAAGCCTGTCAATTTTGTCTTTTTAACTCCTCTCAAATATATCTTCTCTCCTCTGACATAGCCATTAGTCTGCTATTGTCCTTTCTTTCTTCACACTTGGATTATTGCAATAGCCAGAGCTGGGTCTGTCTGCCACAAGTTTCTCCCCACTCTCTCCATCCTCCATTCAGGTTCTAGAGTGATTTTCCTAAACATGTCCAACCATGCCTCCCCTTTCTAAATAAACTCCAGTGGCTCCCTGTCACCTCTAGAATCAAATACAAAATCCTCTGTTTGGCATTCAAAGCTCTTCATAATTTGGTCCCTTCTTAACTTTGTAATCTTTTCACATTTTTTTGTTTTTATCTGTTTAGTCATTTTCAATTGTTTCTGACTCTTTATGACCCTATTTGGAGATATTGGAGCAGTTTGGCATTTCCTTCTTGAGCTCACTTTATAGATTAGTAACCTGGACCCAATAGGGTTAAATGACTTACCCAGGGTCACACAGCTAGCAAGTGTCTGAGGCTAGATGTGAACTCAGATATTGCTACTCTATCCACTGAGTCTGTCCTTTCCTATTTTACTCCTGAGCACAGTACAGTAGAGCCAAAAATATAACCTAAAGCAGTTTCCAATAGATTGCCAGTCTTCTCCAGGTAGGCATATTCACTAATGATATAATATTATTAACATAGTATTAGAGTATTGTTAATTAATAATAATAAGCAACAATTAGTATATGTTATATTAATATAACATCTAATATAATAATATTTTATTATAACATTAATATAATATATAACATACCATCCATTCATAATATCAATAATATATCAATATATACTAACAATATATTATCTATATAATTATATTATTAGGTAAAATAAAAACATTAATAATATAACAATATTACTAATATTAAAGTAATACCCATTGATGACATAATAATCATTCCAGATCCATTTTTTACAAAACTTTAGGGTTTGTGAAATCTCTTCCTCAAAACCACCTTGTGAAGTTGGTAATAAAAATAGTGTTTTACAGATGAGGAAACTGAGTCTCAGAGAGAGGAAATGACTTTTCCAAAGTCACACAGCTAAATATCAGAGCTATACACAATGCCCAAGTCTTCTGAATGATGACAATAAGGAATAATGTAATCAATCATTTCCTTTGGAGATAGAAGACTGGAATCTAGATCCCAGTTCTGCTATTTCCCTACCTATGTGATCTTGGAGAAATCACTTAATTTCTCTGAGGCTTAAAAAAACAAAAATCCTGGACTAGATGATCCAATTTTAAGTCTTTGATCCTATAATTCCTAATACAAGCATTGTTTTCCTTTCACCAGGATGGCTGGTGCACTTTTCTCCAACCTCCAGAGAAAAACCAATGGCAAACGTCCTTCACAGAGTCTCACCATTTTCAATGCAAATATCCTTGTTAGTGGTAGTCAGTGAGAGCAACAATTTCTCCTAGAAAGATGGATGATCCTAGGGCAAGCCTCCAAACTAAGTGAACAAATGTAAAATCCCAACCAAGGTGTGGCTTCCCAGTTTGGGATCCAAGGGAATGATACTGCTTAGAATGGATCACGTGTGCCGATTCTGGAGTGTAGCCCCTTTGAGCCTGTGTTCAAAAGGATAATTATCTAATTTAGGAGAGAATGTAACTTATAGAGGATTGGTCCTTAACAGTAATTTTGAGATCCCAAAGACTTTCTGTACTTCACAAGTCATTCATTCTCGTTGGCTTTATTCTGAAGAGAGGATTCATTTATCTTTTTTTTAAGGCACCGGAAAGGATACTTCAGAACAGATGTGTTGGATTGGTTTAGTTTTGTGAGCTATATTGTTGTTGTTTTCAATTATAATCACCACATATTGATGGAAAGAAATTTTCTATAATTAAAAAATAACAACCAAGCATTTAAATTATGTTCTGGTCTGTGTTATTGTTGTCAATAGCTTATACTTCTTCATTGGAGGGCTTTTCATTCATGGCGTTTGGCCGCTGACCCATTTCTCCAAGCATTCTTTATAGTTGATGTGTGTTTGTGCTGGCCAGCAGACCAGGGTCTACTCTGGACTCTATTTGAGGCAATAACATGGGGAAAGAGCCACCAGGGGACTCAGTGGGGAAGAGTCACATACCTAAAGTCAGGAAGTCCTGAGTTCAGATCTTGTCTCAGACACTTCCTAGCTGTGTGACCCTGGGAAAAATAAGAAGATGCTTCTACCATTCATCTAGAGACTCCTTGCTTTCAGTCATTCAATCCAACTCAACAAACATTTGGGTACCTAACAAGAAGACTTCAATGGGGTCACAACAGGTCGGACAGGAATTAAATGACTGAACAATGACATTCCAGGAAATGTATGAGAGGGATCATGAAGTCCCTCAGAGCCCAGAAAACCTGACTTCAAATCCTGCCTCCACCACAAATTAACTTTGTGACCCCCAAGCAAATCCCTCGCCTCTTCAGTGTGCCAGGAGCTTCTCTAAGCCATAAAGTCTAGAAAAGGCACCCACTTCCATTGGAAAAGAGAGTTTCCTCATTAGCAAGATCCCTATATCTATGCAATCTCAATTCCATTCCCTAAGGAGTAAGTTAGGTGGTATAGTGGATAGAGCTCTGGACTTGTAATGAGGGAGATCTGAATTTGAATCCTGCATTAAAACCTAGGCAAGTTACTTAACCTTGCTCTGTCTCAGTTTCCTCATCTTAAAATGAGAATAATAAGGGCAACTACCTTACTCACAAAGTTGTTGTAAACATCAATTGTATAGGTGGCACCATTGAGTTTGGGAAGATCTCAGTTCAAATCTGACCTCAGATACTTCCTCATTATGTCACCCTGGGCAAGTCACTTAACCCTATTTGCCTAGTCCTTGCCCTTCTGTCTTAGAGTTGTTTCTAAGTAGTAAGTGGTTTGTTTGTTTTTTTATTGTATAAGGGGAATAAGGACTAATTGTCATTTGTGTAGTACCTCCTATATGTTAGGTGTTGTGCTAAGTACTTTACAAATATGATTTCATTTGATTCTCACAGCAACCCTGGTCTATGCTATAATTTTACAGTTGAGAAAACCAAGGCAAACAGAGTTAAGTGACTTGCCCAGAGTCACACAGTTAGGGAGTATCTGATGCTAGATTTGAATTCTGGTCTTCCTAACTCCAAGCCTAGTGTTCTATCTCCTGCACTATCTGTTTCTAAAAAGTGTTTCTGCGGAAGTTTAAAATACTACATAAATTTAGTATTATTACTATTATCATATTGTTTCTGGCTAGGTGCTGGGGATACAAAGACAAAGAAGTAATGATTCCTGTCCTCAAGGAACTTCCATTCTACTTTTTTTCTTTCTTCAACTAGCACACCCTAGTCAGAAAGGAAAGATGACTCTTAATTGTCCTTGTGTTGCATTGTCTTTAATCTAACGAAGGTGCATCAAAACCCTCAAATATGGTGCAACTTGTCAATTTCCCATGTAAAACACCCCAAACTCAACTCCTTATAGACAAACAACTCCTCCTAGAGCTGAAACCCTTAAGCCAGTCTCTCTGCAACTTTGGGCCTCCATTTCCTCCTCTTTAAAATGAGGACATTAGACTAGCTAGTCTCCAAGGTCCCTCCAGTTCTCACTCTGGGAACTGATGATCCTATCATCTTAATTGACTTTGCCCCTCTCCCTCCTCTCCCTGTCTCTCCCGCCTCTGAAGTATGACAGGTCACATCAGTTTATCTAGGAATCAAACACCCTCCACTGTAGTTTTCCAGTCTAATTAATGTTTTCAAACTCATTTCCTGTGTTCCCTCAAAAGCCCCTGATAATATTCACTGCTGCACAACAACTGATAGTAACAGCACATGGGGATTGACTGGTCTAATGAGAATATTTGCTGGAGTTATCTAGCAGTTCAGGCAATCTTGAGAAACAGGAAATGTATTACTTTGGAGGTTTTATTACATACAAACAGAGAAAGGGAGGAGGAAGAGAGGGAGAGAGAAGAGAGCGAGAGAGGAAAGAGAGAGAGAGAGACAGAGAGAGAGACAGAGAGAGAGAGAGACAGAGAGAGAGAGAGAGAGAGAGAGAGAGAGAGAGAGAGAGAGAGAGACAGAGAGAGAGAGAGAGAGAGAGAGAGAGAGAGAGAGAGAGAGAGAGAGAGAGAGAGAGAGAGAGAGAGAGAGAGAGAGAGAGAGAGAAGAAAGAGAGATTTGGGGTTTGGTTTGGTTTCTTTTTAATATGAGACACCACCAGTTTAGATGACATTCTCAGAGGTCAATGGGTCTCCTTTCTGAGGAATGGACCAAGGGCTAGAGTGAGCTGTCCAATGTCTATTTCCAATGATGGATTTCTTTTGCATTCTTCTTTGACTTGTGACTTGGGCAAGAGGGATATAAATCGGCTCATTGGCTCTTCAAGTTCTAGCCTCCATTTCTGCATTAAAAATGGAACTTTTTCTTGGATTACTCAATGTCTTTCACTAACTTGCAGAAAGGCCCCCTCCTAGCCTCAGTTTCCTCATTTTACTCAATCCCCTTCAAATGGATATTTGACCTTTCCCACCTACTATAGTAACCGGTTGTAAATAACAAATATTAAGTGATAGTGGAAAAAACAGGATAGAAAAAATTTTCTAGAGAATTAAAGCTTTCCAAAGCACTTCCTTAACAATAGTTCTGTGAGGTAAGAAGTACCAGTGTAATCATCACATTTTATAGACTGACCAATCAATCAATTAATAAGCATTTATCACAGTGCCAGATACAGGGAATAAAAGTCCCCCAAAAAAACAAACCCTCAAGGATCTTACATTGTACGAGGGTGGGGGGGGAGATAATAACATGCACACAGTCACCAAGCATTTATTAAGCACCTACTATGTGCTAGGTGCAATGCTAGGTTCTAAGGATCAAAAGACAAAAACGAAGTGGCCCCTGCCCTTAAGGGGTTTATACTCTCCCAGAGGAAATACAATATTTTTTGCAGATGAGGTAAATACAAGATAGTATATCCCTGTCTTCCCCAGAAATCCCTAATATGCACTGCTGCATGACAACTTATAGGAATAGCACACAGGGATTGACTGGTCTAATGAGAATATTTGCTAGAGTTATCTAGCAAATAAATAAATAAAAAACATGTTGAAGGGGCTGGGGACAACTGGAAAAAACAGAAAAGAGATTTGAGTTGAACCTTGAAGAGAGCTACAGTAGTTCCAAGAGATAGAGGGGGAAAGGGGAAGCATTCCAGGATTAGAGTAGTTAAAGACACCCAGCGAGACTACTAGGTCAATATTCTGAAGGGATCAGAGATAGGAGGACCTACTTGCACAAAAATAATTTTAGGAGCTCTATATGGAGTGACAAAGAACTGGAAACTGAGGGAATATCCATCAGTTGGAGAATGAATGAACAAGTTGAGGTATATGGCTGTAATTGTGCTATAAGAAATGACAAACAGGATGATTTCTGAAAAACCGGAAAGACTTGTAGGAACTGAAGCAAAGTGAAGTGAGCAGAACCAGGCAAGCATCATATACCATATCAGAAATATTATGCGATGATCAGTTGTGAAGGACTAAACTATTATCAGCAAAACTAGGTCCCAAGAAAATCTGAAGAGACTTATAATTAAAAAACAGTACAAGCCAAAGCCAAAGAAGGAACTGTTAGAGTCTGATTGCAGAGCAAAGCATGCCATCTTTCACTTTTTTTCCTTCATGAGTTTTTTATTGTATACATGATATGTCTTTTGTCATGGCATGAGGAACATGGAATTATGTATTACATAAAAGCACAGGTATAACATATAATAGACCATTTACCACCTCAGAGATTGGTGGGTGTGGGATGGGAGGAAGAGAATCTGAATTGCAAAATGTCAGAAAACAGTTGTAAAAAATTGTTTCTACATATAATTGGAAAGAATTTAAGTAAACAAAAAAAGAATAAATTACCTGTCCTCTACCTGAAAAGTAAAATAAAATACTTGAAAATATTTAAGACATCCAGGTAGAGGATGGAATGATATATAAAAATGTATATGTATATATGTTTATATATGTGTAAATATATTCACATATATACATATTGAGTCAAGAAACTATTGCACAAAAAATTGTGACCAGCAAATGATCACACAGAAAATATTTGAGATGAATTTCAAACCCAGTTCTCTTATGCAAATACAATCAAGAACAGTGTTCTTTCTAATAAATGGATGTACTCTGAAAAGTTTCAAGCAACAAGTAGTGACATCATTAGAGAAGTAAAGTGGAAGCAAGGTGGAAAGGAATGCTAGACATTGGGCATGGCAGGTTTACAATCATAGAGAGAGGAGTTGAGTCTTGTTCAAGGAACAACAAACAAGTTTGCTAAGATTACTGGATTGTATAGTACGTGGAAGGGAGCAAAATGTCAGAAGACTAGAAAGGTAGGAAAGGGTCAATTTGTGAAGAGTTTTAAATGTCAAAGGACTTCATATTTTATTCTAGAGGCTATTAGGGAGCCAATACTAAAAATTATCAGAGAAAAGTAAGAGAGCTTTCCAGAGAGTGGGATAGCAGAAATATGAATGGTTTATTCTGGGAATACTAAGTGGCTTAGCTAGGAGAAGGGAGGTCATATTGTGAAGTATTGGGGATACATTATATCATACATTTAGAGTTGAGAAGGACCCTAGACAGAGCACTGGATTGGAGTTAGAGGACTTGATTCAACACTCCCCCCCCCCCTCATTTCAATCATAGTATCTATGCGACCTTGGATAAATCTTTTCACTTCTCCTGACCTCAGTTTCTTCAGTTGTAAAATGATGCCTTCTATTTCTTAATCTTTGACTCTTTTGACCCTATGAGTTGGTCCAACTTTGTAATTTTACTAGACAAAGATACTGAGACCCCCCCCCCCAAAAAAAATTAAGTGACTTATTCAAAGTCACATAGTAAGTAACAGGATCAGGATTTGAGTGTAGCTCCTCTAATTTCAAACTTAGTGTTTTTCTCACAACAAAAAGTAGATAAAGAATGGAAATGTTAAGCTGAAGTGCTTAGATTTGTTTATAGTGAGAAGTAGTGAACCAATGTGAGCTTTTGAGTGATTAGTTTTTAAAAGCATCTGATAAAAATAGTGCAGAAGCTCATTTCAGGGTAGATTGATTTTTCTTGGATTTCTAGACTGTAGCAGAGAACTTTGAAGAGTTATACTGTCTTAGTAGATTTGAAAGTCTAACCAGAGTGGGCAGTTGGGTGGCTCAGTGGATTGAGAGCCAGGCCCAGAGACGGAAGGTCCTAGGTCTAAATTTGGCCTCAGATACTTCCTGGCTGTGTAACCCTGGACAAGTCATTTAACCCCCATTGCCCAGCCCTTACCACTCTTCTGCCTTGGAACCAATACACAGTAATCATTCCAAGACAGACAGTAAGGGTTAAAAAAAAAGTCTAACCAGAAAAGCATCAGAGAGCAAGAGAATTTTTGCCCTGGATTGAGTGGCCTGAATTCAAATCCTAACTCAGATCCTTCATTCTCTACCCCTAGATGCTAGAGCTTTCCCCTCAAAGTTTGCTTTCCATATATATTATTGTTATATCTTCTATGTACCTATTTCTATTTTCTCTCCAGAATAGAATGTAAGCTCACTGAGAGCAGGAACTATTTTTGTCTTTCTTTGTATCCATAGCACTTAGCATATTGCCTGACACCTAGTAAGTGTTCAGTAAATATCTGTTTCAATGAACCTCATAATCGATTTCTTTACCTCTCATTTTCTTAATTGTCTTGTATGTTACATGGAAAAAAACAAAACCTATACTATTTACCTCTCGGGGGTTTTTGTGAGGAAAGTATCCAATAAACCTCAAAGTACTATGAATTTGAATCCCATCATTAGAAAAAAGACACCTCTGGGGAGAATTGGTTCAAGGGAGCTATCCAGCCTCTCAGAAATCAGGAATGTAAGCAAGACTGAGGCTGGTGTTCTGATGCATACTGGGAGGTTTACTCAGCATCTGGAAACTGGAGGGGTAAGATCATAGTATTCTTAGGCTGTTTTGAAAGTAAGCACAGGTTCAAAACAACAACATTATTTCCCGTTTCTAAAGAGGCAGGCTGGTTCTTGTTGTAAACTGATTTTTTTTTTTTTGCCAGCTTCTGAGTGTGAAGACAGGAGAACAAAGTGTATAAGTTGTCAGACAAAATCACTGTTTCAGATGTTTTTTGCTAAACTGTTTTCCTTTGTCATAAGAGAGAGTTCAATATCAGATTGGACTGGGAAGTGCCCGGCTCCCCAAAATGCCTGTGGTGTAAAAACCAAAGGGTCTTGATAAAAGGAGGAGGAACAGGAAGTGTAGAAGAATTGAAAGAGGGAGAAGAATTAGGAGGAAGACAAAGAGGGAAAGGAGAAAGAATGAAAGAAGTGGGGTAAAGAGAAAAGAGAAGGTAATTAAAGGAGGAGGGAAAGGATGAATGGAAGGAAAAGGATGGAGGAAAGGAGCTCTAAGACTTGCAAAGCACTTTCTCACCTGTAGACAGCACAATTAAAATGATAGTTTTATTGATGAGGAAACAGGGGCTTAGAAAGGAGAAGTGACTTTCCCTGGATAATAATGTCAATGCTTAAGGATATTCCAAATGGTAGAACAAATTTATAATTGATTCTAATTGCTCCTAGTATTCTTCTTCTAACCTTGAAGGAAAAAAAAGAATAAAAATAACTACTGGATATTTGTTAATCTTGCATTTTTTCATTTACTTTTTAACTACAACCTATAACAACTACAATAAAATTTAACTAAGCAAAAGCATACAAAAGATTATGAGCAAACCACAAACTCCACGTTGTCTATACTTTGTTTGAAGATATGTAAATTATATGTGCTAATATATGTATAATATATGCATATATGCATAATATATGTTCATATAACCATCTTCTGCTTTTGAAAAAAATCTTGCTTTTTGCTATATTATCTCAGTGACCAAATGAGTCCAACTAGGTATTAAATAACCTTTTGTTTTGGAAGATAGAGATTAGACTGTGATCAGGGAAAAGAAGAGAAAGAAAGAGAAGGAAAGTGAAAGGAAAAGAGAAAGAATAGAAAAAGAGAGGAAAAGAAAGAAAAGGGAAAGAGAAAAATGGAGAGAGAAAGAGAAATAGAGAGTTAGAGAAATTGGGAAAGAGAGAAAGAGAGACAGAGAAAGAAAAGAGGAAGAAAAGGGAGAGGGAGGAAGAGAAAGAAAAAAAAACAAAGAGGAAGAAGGGAGAGAGGGAAGAAGCAGGAAAGAAAGAGAGGGAAGAAAGGGTAACAAAGGCTTTGGCTTTTTTCCCCCTGTGATTCATACCAGATTCTAAATTCGTTGAAATAGAACTCACTTAAGTAGCTCTGATAAATTTGGTGCTGACTCCTGAGGATGGGACTTTATCCTCTTAAGAGAACCAGCTTTTTGCTGAACCCCTTAAGTCAGACTGGGAGGGCTCCTAGCCACAGGACCAATCCGCCTTTGATCTCCAAAGTCTGAGGAGTGGGTAGAGCTCAAGCAGGCTGGCTCATTCATTCAGTGTCACATCCTTCTTATCTTCTGGAAACAAGACTGTAACCTGAGTAAGGCTACTTAAAAGTCAGTGTTAATGTCGACATCCAACTATAAATATCTCTGTTTTAAAAATACATCCTGCCCCTGGCAAAGCTTTCTTGACAGGCTCTCCCGCTTTGTGGTGCTGTACCACAAAGCACTTTCTAGATGTGAAATCCTCCCCCGGTGAAAACAATTGACTTGGCATTGCAGGACATGTCACGTGCCCTTAGGATTCAGGAAGTGTTCTTAAAAAGGGAAATGTGGAGATCTGGGAGAGTCGGGTTGCTCAAAGGAAGCCAAGGCTTTCTAGACCCTCTTCCTTAAGCTCTCCAAGCTAGAATACTATGGGACTCTTTTCTAAAAGGTCACTGGGGGAAACTAAGGCCAAGTGATGGGCAGGGAGGAAAGACTTTCCTTCCTTACTGCCCATTAGACAGTGCTATCTAAGGTGCATACAATAGACTGGGGAGAGGTCTTCAGGGAGATGGTGTGTTCCAGTGGGAAATTACTGGATCTGGGAGCAAGAAGACCTAGATTGGAAGCCCAGATCTGTCACTTATACTCTTCCATCTTTAGTGGCGTGAATAAATCATTTGACTTCCCTTCACCTTATTTTCTTTATCTGTAATATCTGGAGCTTGAGGAGGTCTTCTATGAGGGGATGGAAATTGACAACAAGCATCAACCTTAAAAAGTAAAAACAATCAATCAATAAACATATATTAAGCACCTACTATGTGCCAGGCACTATGCTAAGCACAGATAATGCAAAAACAAGGCAAAAAATAGTCTCTGCACTCAAGGAGCTCAATCTAAAGGAGGAGACAACAGGCAAAGAAATATGTACAAACAAATTAGATACTGGATAAAGGGAAATCGAGAACAGAGGGAAGGCACTGGAATTTAAAGGGATTAGGGAAGGCTTTCTGTGAAAGTAGGGATTCTAGTTGGGACATAAAGGAAGTCAGGGAGATCAGTAGTTGAAGTGGAAAAGAGGATGTTACAGTTATGGGAAATACCTAAGCAAAATGCCTTGAGCTGAGAGATGGAGTATCTTGTTCATGAAACAGCTAGGAGCTCAGTGTCATGGAATGGAGGAGGTGTTGAGAGTAAGGTGTAAGAAAACAGGGAAGGGAGGAGGGATCTAAGTGAAGGGCTGCGAATGCCAAACAGAGCATTTTACATTTCAATGGAATAAAGGAAGAGAATTGGACTCTTCTCTCTCTAAATCTCTGATCCTATGATCAGGTCAGCTGGTGCTGGAGTCTAGAAAGCTGAATTTCCCTCTGTTAGTCCCATCAGAAGAGTTATTTATCAGAGTGAATCAGTCTAGAAGCATTTACTTAACACTTTGTTGCCATTCAGTCAAGTTGTGTCTGACTCTTCTATGTGCAAAATCAGCATTTATAAAGCACAGATTATGTCCCATTCCCTATGCTGATGAGGATACAAAAGCACAACTGAGATAGTCATTGCTCTCAAGGAAGCTCATAGTTCAGCCTGGGGAAATAACATGGTAATAGGCATGTGCAAACTAGATCAAAGATTTTTTTTACTTTTTCTGGAGAGGGGTGATGTTGAGGCAGGGGCATGAGAAGATGGGGACAGGTGACAAAAAACAGAAAAAGAAAGAGAGAGAGAAAGGGAAGTCACTGACACTTTTTATGGGCAGAAGAGAGCAGCCAGCCAGAAGGAATCACAAATGAAAGGACAAATTTGAAAGTTCCATGTTGAATATACTATATACTTGAAGAGAAAAATCTATGTACCTTATTTGTACATGATAGTGATCCATAGTTTTACGTGGAATCATCTTTTTTTTCTGGGCTATTATGTACATGGAGAGATGAATTTGATTTGGTATTTGTCTGTAAAAGTTTTGTTTTTTTTACTAAAATTGATAAACCGTAATGGGAGGGGATAGTCAATGCAGATGACATTAGGAGCCATGGAGATCAGCAAAGCCTTCATATGGAAGCTGGCACTTGAGCTGAGCCTTGAAGGAAAGAAACTGTGGGTTTAAAGAAGAATAAGTGAGGACAGAATGCATTCCGATCATAGGGGACAGGTAAAACCTGGTGAGTGGAGATGCAGCACCCTGTAGAAAGAACAGCAGTCATGGGAGGAGCTGGTAGCCTCCTTCAGAGCTTTCTCTCGACTTTGGGAAATTTCTCCTTAGGTGAGATCTGGGACTCTCTCTGTTGATTAAGCTAAACTACTACAATCTCAATAGGAGAACTCTTTCACTTAATATTTTTTTCATATATATTCTTCTGTTTACAATTCTCAGATTATGGTTTTGCCATTAACTTGGGAACATGGTATCTCTGAGAAAGAAAAAGAGATGAGAGAGAGACAGGCAGAGAGACAGAGAGATAGAAACAGAGAGACAGAGTGAGAGAGACAGGCAGAGATACAGAGACAGAGTGAGAGAGAGACAGAGACAGAGAGACAGGCAGAGAGACAGAGAGATAGAAACAGAGAGACAGAGTGAGAGAGAGAGACAGGCAGAGATACAGAGACAGAGTGAGAGAGAGAGACAGGGAGACAGAAACAGAGACAGACAGACAGAGAGAAAGAGACAGAGAGTGAGAGACAGAGACAGAGAGAGTGAGAGAGACAGAAATAGAGACAGAAACAGAGAGAGAGAGAGACAGAAACAGAGAGAGAGAGAGAGAGAGAGAGAGAGAGAGAGAGAGAGAGAGAGAGAGAGAGAAAGGGAGGGAGTAAGAGAGAACGTGAGTGAGAGTCAGACAAATAGAGAGCATAAGACCATAGTGTGTGTTAAGGAAGCTAGTATGTAAAATATGGTCTGGGATAATAGATTGTTCAATTTTGATGTAAAGGTCTTCATATGCCAACAGTAGAATTTATACTTAATTGTAAAGGTAATAGGGAGCCTCCAGAAGTTATAGAGTAGGAGTAGGAGAGTGACATGGTCATGCCTGTATTTTAGGAAAATCATTTTGGTAGCTGGGTGAAGGATGAAGTAAGCAACTGAAAATGTTTTAAATACGTTGCATGTGCAAGACAAATGACTCAGAAAGACAGAAAGGTAGTTTATAGTTTAATAGTAGAATAAGACCCCAACTCAGATAATTATAAAAAGACACATTATATGATGAGTTCAGGCAAGTTAAATCATATCATATCAACAAGCATTCATTAAGTTCCTACTATTTGTCAAGTTCTGTGCTAAGTACTGGGTTAACAAAAAAGATGAGTGGAGAGAATTAAACTCTTCTTTCAAGAAAATCACAATCTAATTGAGGAAACAATATGCAAACAATTATATACAAACAAAATTTTTGCTAGATAAATTAGAAACAGCCTATAGGGTTCAAGAAGATATGAGTTCTATCAATCAACAAGCATTTGAGCCAGATCCTATGCTAGTTTAAATCCTACCTCAGACATACTAGTTTTGTGACCCTAGGTGTCACATGATCTTGCTGTGCCATGGCTCACTCATCTTTTTTTTTTAACCTTTCCCTTCTGCTTTAGAATCAATATGAAGTTTTGGTTCCAAGGCAGAAGAGCAGTAAGAGCTAGACAATGGTGGTTAAATGACTTGCCCAGGGTCACATAGCTAGTAAGTATCTGAGCCCAGATCTGAACCTAGGACCTCCCATCTCTAGGTCTGGCTCTCATTCTACTGCTCCACCTAGCTGCCCTCTTCCTCGCCTTTAAAATGAGGATAACAATATTGCCATCCTGCCGGATTGATTGCTTTGAGTCTCAGCTAAGATAATATGTGGAAGAAGGTACTTCGCAAATCTTAAAATTCTAAATAAATGCTGGTTATTATTATTAATATTACATTAACGAGCCCCAAAATTTAATGCCATGTGACTTGAGAGAAAGTAAAGACCTTTTCCAAATGGGACCCTGAGGATTAGCATTTAAACTGAGCTGTAAAGGATGGAGTAGGAGGTGAGCAGGTAGAGAGAGGAAGGAAGGAAGGATGAAAGAAAGAAAGAAAGAAAGAAAGAAAGAAAGAAAGAAAGAAAGAAAGAAAGAAAGAAAGAAAGAAAGAAAGAAAGAAAGAAAGAAAGAAAGAAAGAAAGAAAGAAAGAAAGAAAGAAAGAAGAGAGAGAGAGAGAGAGAGAGAGAGAGAGAGAGAGAGAGAGAGAGAGAGAGAGGGAGGGAGGGAGGGAGGGAAGAAGGAAGGAAGGAAGGAAGGAAGGAAGGAAGGAAGGAAGGAAGGAAGGAAGGAAGGAAGGAAGGAAGGAAGGAAGGAAGGAAGGAAAGGAAGGAAGGAAGGAAGGAAGGAAGGAAGGAAGGAAGGAAGGAAGGAAGGAAGGAAGGAAGGAAGGAGACTGATAAGCATTTGTTGGTTTTTCGCATGGCAGCTATGGCATCTGAAGAATTTTAAGTCAATCCAGAATCAAAGTAAGCCTTCAGTCCTTCTCCAGAAAGAAGTGTATTGAATTGGCTGCCAGTTTCCTTGGCCAATCAGAATCATAGATTTGATCTTAAAGGGATCTTGGAAGACTTCTAGTTCAACTTCCTCATTTTCCAAAGAAGGAAACTAGCCCCTAGAGAGGGCCAGTGACTTGGCCAAGGACATGATGTTTGCTAGCGACATAGAAATGATTTGAACTCAGGCCCTCTGACTCCAAGCCCCAGTGATAGTTCTACTATGACATGTAACAGCATATAGCCAGGCACAGCCACCACACCCTAGTCCAATGTGGGGCATCCTGAGGACCATCTGGAGATAAAATATCAGCAATCTGCTTATGTCCAAACTGCAGGAACAAGAAGATCATTCCTTTTTTACCTTCTCAGCAAGTGAAAGTCTCCTTTACCACTAACAAGGTTTTTAATTACTGCCTGTCAATATTGTCAGGAAGAACAGTTAACAGCTGTTCCCATTGGCACAAGGAAAGCTCCGATCAGTTTCTATGTGGACTCTTGTTTCCCACCTCAGTCCTCATATCCCTTCTCATCATCTTTTGTTCTCCATTCCAAGATGCCCCCCCACCCTGTCCCCAATACATATGCTATTACACACACACACACACACACATACACACATGGCTTTTTGCTCTAATTTTTTTAAGTCAGGAGAAAGAATACTCAACTTAGCATCCAGAGATATCTTCTTAACATTTCCCCCCTCTGATATTTATCAACTGAGTGACTCTGGATAAGTCATTTAATTTCCTTAAACCTCAGTTTCTTCATTTGGAAAATGGGAACAATAATGCTTTTTATATTTACCTTGAGAGTACATGTTGCTGATAGATAGCATTGGGAGTCAAGACCTGGGTTTCAAAGTTTGCCCCCAACTTTCTAAAGCCTTTCAAATGACTCAGAATCAAGTTAAGATCTGCCTTGGTGGTCAGAGTCAAGAAACATCTCCAAACTCCTAATTGGATTGATTTAATGATCAAGACCTTAAAGGGGAAATAACAAAGGAAAGGCTGACTTGGTTCTGTTTTCAAATAGCCCCATTCTTATGCTGAGACACAGTATTGGTTTTGTTTGTTTGTTTGCTTACAGAATAAAAAGTAATATGATGATATAGTCAGATCTCTGAATTTGGATCATAGGATTTTAGATCTGGCCCTGAAAGGGACCTCAAAGGCTCTCTAGTCTCATCCCTTATTTTACAGAGAAGGAAACTGAGCCACAAAAAAATGCCATAGGATTATATATCACAAATCCGGAGCTAGAAGGGACCTTAGTGGTCATCTCATTCATAATCCAACTCCCTCATTTTACAGTTGTAAAATGGAAATTATTTTAGCACTCCCTTAGAGGGCTGTTGTGGGGATTCAATGACACAATATTCAGAAATCACATGACAAATTTTATAATGCTATATTAGCATGAGTTTTTAATATATGAATAATAATTATAAACCTAAACTTGTTTTCTCATCTTTGAAATGTGTGTAATATGCTTGTAATCCTTATATCAGAGTTGCCCTGAAGGTCAAACAAAACCATGGAAACCAAGGATGTTCCATGCTTTAGAATGCTATATGAAATAAATGTCAGCTATTATTATGATAAGTGGTGAAGTAGATAGAGGGCCAGGCCTAGAGTCAGAAAGACTCATCTTCCCAAGTTCAAATCTGTCCTCAGACACTTTTTAGTTGAATGACCTTCAAGTCCCTTCTCCCTGTTTGCCTCAGTTTCCTTATCTGTCAACTGAGCTGGAGAAGGAACTGGCAAACTAGTTGTGTGACTCTAGACTAGTCTCTTCTCCCTGTTTGCCTCAGTTTCCTCATCTATCAAATGAACTGGAGAAGGAACTGGCAAACTAGCTGTGTGACCCTAGGCTAGTCCCTTCTCCCTGTTTACCTCAGTTTCCTCATCTATCAACTGACCTGGAGAAGGAACTGGCAAACTAGCTGTGTGACCCTAGGCTAGTCCCTTCTCCCTGTTTGCCTCAGTTTCCTCATCTGTCAAATGAACTGGAGAAGGAACTGGCAAACTAGCTGTGTGACCCTAGGCTAGTCCCTTCTCCCTGTTTGCCTCAGTTTCCTCATCTATCAACTGACCTGGAGAAGGAACTGGCAAACTAGCTGTGTGACCCTAGGCTAGTCCCTTCTCCCTGTTTGCCTCAGTTTCCTCATCTATCAACTGACCTGGAGAAGGAACTGGCAAACTAGCTGTGTGACCCTAGGCTAGTCCCTTCTCCCTGTTTGCCTCAGTTTCCTCATCTATCAACTGACCTGGAGAAGGAACTGGCAAACTAGCTGTGTGACCCTAGGCTAGTCCCTTCTCCCTGTTTGCCTCAGTTTCCTCATCTATCAACTGACCTGGAGAAGGAACTGGCAAACTAGCTGTGTGACCCTAGGCTAGTCCCTTCTCCCTGTTTGCCTCAGTTTCCTCATCTGTCAACTGACCTGGAGAAGGAACTGGCAAACTAGCTGTGTGACCCTAGGCTAGTCCCTTCTCCCTGTTTGCCTCAGTTTCCTCATCTATCAACTGACCTGGAGAAGGAACTGGCAAACTAGCTGTGTGACCCTAGGCTAGTCCCTTCTCCCTGTTTGCCTCAGTTTCCTCATCTGTCAACTGACCTGGAGAAGGAACTGGCAAACTAGCTGTGTGACCCTAGGCTAGTCCCTTCTCCCTGTTTGCCTCAGTTTCCTCATCTATCAACTGACCTGGAGAAGGAACTGGCAAACTAGCTGTGTGACCCTAGGCTAGTCCCTTCTCCCTGTTTGCCTCAGTTTCCTCATCTGTCAACTGACCTGGAGAAGGAACTGGCAAACTAGCTGTGTGACCCTAGGCTAGTCCCTTCTCCCTGTTTGCCTCAGTTTCCTCATCTGTCAACTGACCTGGAGAAGGAACTGGCAAACTAGCTGTGTGACCCTAGGCTAGTCCCTTCTCCCTGTTTGCCTCAGTTTCCTCATCTGTCAAATGAACTGGAGAAGGAACTGGCAAACTAGCTGTGTGACCCTAGGCTAGTCCCTTCTCCCTGTTTGCCTCAGTTTCCTCATCTATCAACTGACCTGGAGAAGGAAATGGCAAATGCCTCTAGTATCTCTGCCAAGAAAACCCCAACTGGGATCACCAAGAGTCAGGCATGACTGAAATGACTAAACACCAGCAATATAATTATGCCTTCAATTTCTACCTCAGAGAAGTAAGAGACAGCCCCTAGGTGGATCCCCTGGCTCCCTTTGGGTAAGAAGGCACCATCTACTTCTATGGGACTATCTTGGAGTGCTCAAGAGATATAGAAGACATAATCCCTGCCCTTGGCACAATCCAAAAAGTGGCTGAATGTATAGTCAAGGAAAACCTCCTGGATGTTCAAGGACTAAAGTTATGCCTTTGGAGACCAGGATGATGTTGTGATAAGAACATGCGACTCAAGGATCTGACCTCAAAACCTAACTCTATCTCATAATCCCACCTTTGTGGGCTTGGGTAAGTGACTTACTAAGTCTTGACTTGTGCATGGCCCTTTGCTTTGCAAAACTCTTGCAATGAGCTATGTTATCTCCCATCAGCCTCACCACAACTGAGTCAAGACAGCAACTATTACTAATTCTGCTTCTTACATGGGAAAACTGAGAATCATAATGGGTTAGATGATTTGCCCGTGGTCCTATGGTTAGTGTCAAAGATGGTATTGAGACCCAGATCTCCTGTGCGACTGGTAGATCCAATTGTCTGCTATGCCACCTTCTCTTTCTAAGGACTCAGTGTTCTCAACAGTGAAATGGAAGGGGTATATTAACTGACCACTAAAGTCTCTTCCTTCTCTAAATCTCTGTTCCCATAGACAGCCCTGTGAAAGACATGGCATGGTTCCTTGAATTTGGGATCAAAAAGGCTGGATTGGAATCCTTCCCCTGGCCCTTTCTCTCTATGTATCCCTTTAATAAAACTCTGAATTTCCCTGAGATTCACTTACCTCATTTGTAAAATGAAAAAGCCAAATGGGCTAGGTGATTTTTAAGACCTTACTATCCCTATATTGCTGTAGGGATTTAAGGAATTATGAATAACTTAAGGGTAGGAAATAGCTTTTGCTTCTTTTTCTATTTCCAGTGATCAGGATTTAGGCACGTAGTAGGCTCTTAATAAAGGTTTATTGATTGATTCAAAGTTTTTTTCTTCCCCAGGCATCTTATGATTTGGAGAGAGAGAGAGAGAGAATACTGATGCCAAAATAGCATATGATATTACTGTTTCTATTGTAATTAAGCTCACATCAATCCATTATCAATATTGGGACATAGTTTTCTCATGATTCCTATAGACAACATAAATTTATTCTGACTTGCTTAATGAAGATGAGAATTACTGTGGCAATTATTTACATATTATCTCCCCAACTTGAATGTATACTTCATGAGGGCAAGGATTTTTTTACCCATCTTTGTATCCTTAGCACTTAGCATAGTGCCTGGAACGTTGTTCACAATTAATAAATATTTGTTGACTAACTGAAATCTCCCCATATTTCTCAGCTCTCTGATCCTAATTAAGAGGACCCTAGAATTAAACCTCTCAGCTATCTTATCCCATCCCAAATCTTCCTTCTCCTTTGCCCTTTGATGGTCCCAAGCCAGAATCTTGAAACACATGCATGTCTAGACCAATTGTTTCCATATTTAGTTAATGTTGATAATGAAACCTTGCAAAGGAGCAAGTTTCCGCCACTAGCTAATCACTTCCTTCCCAGAGCTAAATAAAGATTACCAGCCTGCATTTTGCATTGCCCATTTCTAAAATAAACAGAAGCACAAAAATTAGCTAGAATAATTGTGTAATTAAACAGCTGTATAATTGTTGCACCAAACTATGGCGGCTAAAGGGGAGGCAAAAACCCTTTTTCCTCTAATGCCAATTCATTTAAACATTTAACTAAACAGTCCAAATGTGTGAACGTGCCAGGTGCAGGCATAGACCTCCTGGAGGTATTTTGGAACATGAGGCAAAGCATTCTTTCTGCAGCTCAAAACACCAGATTCTAACAGTCTCATTAGCTCGAACAGGAAAGTCATGGGATAAAGCAAATAAAAAAATCATACACCCATTATATAGATTAGGACTTGAAAGGAAAATCAATTCCTATTGTATATGAATCAGCTATTGTGCTATGGAAGAACCAAACACTTCCTAACAAAGTTGCCGAATTCAATGGCTTGAACTGTTTTGGAGTTCCTAGGAACATAGATTTAAGGCTAAGAAGGAAGACTGCTGCTGTTGTTGAGTCATTTCAGTCCTATCCAACTCTTTGTGACCCCATTTGAGGTTTTCTTGGCAAAGACACTGGAGTTGTTTGCTATTTCCTACTCCAGCTCATTTTGCAGGTAGGGAAACTGAGACAAAATGGTTAAGTGACTTGCCCAAGGTCACACAACTGGTAAGTGACTGAAGTCAGATTTGAACCCAGGAAGATGAGTTTTCCTGACTCCAGTTCCAGTGCTCTACCCATTATGTCACCTAGCTGCCCATGGAAGGAAACTTAGAAGTAATCAAATTGAACCCCATTATTTTATAGATGAGCAAATCAATGCCCAGAGATGTGAACCAATTGGCCCAAAGATACAGTCTGAAAGGAACAGATTTGGGACTTGAATCTGGGTCTTCCAGCTCCAAATTAGGACTCTTTCCTCTCAGCCCTAATATCTCTACAATCATCTCTCTTCAGTCTCTTGTGTCTTTCTCGCCTCTTCAGAATAATTTAAGTTTCAGTGTCTGAAATATTTTAGAAGAAAAATTTTGAAAACACGTCAGCCTGAAGAAGCTCGGTGAGACACCAAACAAAAGGCGATGATGATCTTTGGTACTGCCCTTCTATCCAATCAAGAAGGCAAGTTTGAAGAACCAAGACCACTGGCCTCCGAATTCACCGTCCTGTGGGATTCAGAACTTTACTTTTCTTGCTTCTCTTTGTATCCCTAGCACTATCGATCCCGGCTGGAACAGAGTGAAATGCTTAATAAACACTCTTCCTTCTTCTACATTCTCCTTGGATTTCTCCTTGTCATCATGTCCCCTCTACTTTACTCAAAACACTTTCTCTCTCTCCTTGATGCCTTATCTGCCTCTGTTAGATTGCAATCTCCCTGAGGACAGGGACTATCTGGTATTTGTATCCCTGGCACTTAGAACAGTACTTGGTACAGAGTGCCTGTCTGCCTACAAAACTACTCATCCAAGGCATGATGAATTCATGGTGACTGGAAACCAACTAATCTGTTTCTTTAGCAAGAAAGACCTTTGTAGGATTTAAGATGGATGGGGTAAGGGTGGGGGTGCAGTTAGGTGATTTAGTGGATTGAGAACCAGGCTGGAGGACATGGAAGGCCCTGTGTTCCAATCTGGACATAGATACTCTCTAGCTGTGTGACCTTGGACAAGTCACTTAATTCCATTTGCCTTATTGCTCTTATTGCTCTTCTGCCTTGGAATCAATATTTAGTATTGATTCGAAGGTGGAAGGTGAGGGTTAAAAAAAAGACTGGATGGAGACAATTGTTCTTTTAACTTTTGAGCTACAGTACTCTTCTTTAATTATCAGGGGACACCTACCATATGTCCTTATTCCAGCTGGACCGCTTATACTGTCTGTGGAGACCTGCTTTGAAGACCTCTCTATCACAGACTTATTTTCCTGTTATCACAAGTCCCTGTGAGAATTCTCCTAGAATCAGGGAAACTACCACCTGCCTGCTGTTGAGTGTGGTGGTAATTACAGCTTCTGCTTTACAGCTTTGTGCTATCTATGTCTGCAGATGGTAAAGGGGGCCCAAAGGTTGTTGGGTTTAAAAAAGAAAGAGAAATTAAACATGGGTAGTCACCGACACCAAGCATATGTAAGGTTTCCAAGCAGTGTGTTAAACTATGTAGAGGACTTTATTTTTTAAAGCAGTCAGAAAAGGAACCATAGGGGTGCAGCTGGGTGACTCAGTGAATTGAGAGCCAGACCTAGAGATGGGAGGTCCTGGGTTCAAGTTTTGTCTCAGACACTTCCCAGCTGTGTGACCCTGGACAAGTCACTTGACCCCCATTGCCTAGTCCTTACCACTTTTCTGCTTTAGAACCAATATCCAGTATTGATTCTAAGACAGAAGGTAAGGGTTTTATTTGAAAGAAAAACTTTTAAAGGAACCATGGGGGTGTAGCTGAGTGGCTCAGTGGATTGAGAGCCAGACCCAGAGATGGGGTGTCCTGGGTTCAAATTTGACCTCAGACACTTCCTGTGTGACCCTTAGCAAGTCACTTGACTCCCATTGCTTAGCTCTTACCACTCTTCTGCCTTAGAACCAATACATAGTATTGATTTCAAGATGATAGGTGAAGGTTAAAAAAAGACCCATGGGTAGAAGTCTTTGGGATGATGGGAAAATTGTCATTTAGTAGTTTTAGTCATGTTCAACTCTTTATGACCCCATTTGCAGTTTTCTTGGTAAAGATACTGCAGTGGTTTGCCATTTTCTTCTCTAGCCCATTTGATGAAGAAACTGAGGCATGCAGAGTTAAGTGACTTGGCCAGGGTCACCCAACTAGGAAGTATCTGAGATAGGATTCTTGTTCCACCTAGTTGTCCAGTAACTATAGTACCTACCTACTAAGGTAATTAGGAATCAAATTAAATCAAGTATATAAAATGAGATACAAAAATATAGATTTTTAGAGGGTCTGGGACTTCATTCTTCAACATCAAGAACTACTGGCAAGAACTTCCTCTGCCCCTACATATCTATGCTTTTCCTTCAACCTCAAATCTTAGAGAATTGTTTGAGGGTATTGAAAAATTAGATGACTAGAGATTCATTAGTGGGAAAGGTTCTAAATTTTGAATAAAAAAGAAATGGCTTCATATATTGCCTTATACTGTGTAGCCCTGGATAAGTCTCTTGTCTTCTCTATATCTCAGTTTCCTTTATTTGTAAAATTCAGGGAAGTGGACTAAGTTGCCTCTAAGGCTATTAGCTTCCAGCTCTGAGCCTATGAAAACCTGTAAGACACTTAATACAAATAATACTACTCATGATAGCTATCTCCTCCAGCAGAATGTAAGTTCCTTGAGGGGGAGGAGCTATCTCACTTTTGTATTTGTATTCCTATGTCCTAATGGATTTTCCATCCCATTTAAGGCACTTAGCAAAGACTTCTTTGACTCATTGACTGATTGTAGTGAAGGAATAACTAGAAAATTTGGCATCTATCTTTTTTTAACTCTTTTTCTTCTTAGAACCAATACTGAGTATTGGGTCTAAGGCAGAAGAGTAGCTAGGGCTAGGCAATTGATGTTAAGTGACTTTCCCAGGATCACACAGTTAGGAAGTGTCTGAGGTCAGATTTGCACCTAGGACCTGCCTGTTCCACTTTGAAATAGCTTCTCTTTAAGCTATTTAAGCATTTTGCTCTTTTCCTTTCCTCTTTGTTTGAGTGTTCATTTAGTCTCTCCTCAGACATGTCCCCTCAACCCCTGTAGTCAAGCAGTTACTTTTCCTCTGTGTTTTTACTCCCACAGTTTGTCCTCTGCTTGTGGATAGTGTTTTTTCTCCTAGATCTCAGCAGATGGTTCAGGGACATTGCGTTGACACTAATGGAGAAATCCATTACATTTGATTGTGCCACAGTGTATCAGTCTCTGTGTACAATGTTCTCCTGGTTCTGCTCCTTTCACTCTACATCAATTCTTGGAGATCGTTCTAGTTCCCTTGGAATTCCTCCAGTTTATTATTCCTTTGAGCACAATAGTATTCCATCACCAACATATAGCACAATCTGTTCAGCCATTCCCCAATCGAAGGGCAGCCCCTCATTTTCCAATTTTTTGCCACCACAAAGAGTGCAGCTATGAATATTCTTGTACAAGTCTTTTTCCCTATGATCTCTTTGGGGTACAAACCCAGCAGTGCTATGGCTGGATCAAAGAGCAGACAGTGTGCCCTTTAGGCATAGTTCCAAATTGCCCTCCAGAATAGTTGGACAACTCCACCAGCTATGCATTAGTGTCCCAATTTTGCCCCATCTCCTCCAACATCCATTGCATTCCTTTGCTGTCATTTTCCCAGCTCTATTTTTAAAGAAACTTAAGAGTCTAGTTAGGGACACACACAAAAGCATTAAGGACACAGAAAACAACAGGCAACCTTCTCTTTCTTGCCCACATCCTAGACCCACCATTTGGCACAACTTGAATGGTAAGCACTCCCTTAGAAGCCCTCACTCCCTTCAAAGCAGAGCTCAGATGTGACCTATACAGGGACTCTTTCCTGTCCCTCTGGAAGTCAGTGTCATTTTCCTCCTGAAATTACACTGTTTTGTACTCTCTGCTCTTTTAAGATTCCCATTTCAGAATAGCTATTTATCTGCATTAGGAGAAAGCATATCCAAACCTAGGGTCCCCTGCAACAAGTCAAGTCACAAGTCTGGAGCAAAAACTCTCTCTTGTTTGATTTCCTGACCTCTGTATGTACTGAAGCCCCACAGTGGAAGAGGAGCAACTCCAGGGCAGGGATTGGCTTGTTTTATTTTGTTTTTTTTCTTTTTGTCTTTGGTCCCTAATACATAGTAGGTGTTCAATAAGTGCTTGATGAATTAAAGTAAGTGAGTGAATTTGATGCAGATAGGGAGAGAAGGAGAGACAGAGAGAGGGATTGAGAGAGAGAAGGAAGGAGGGAAGTAGATACAGTGAGAAAGACAGAGAGGGACAGAAGGGGAAGAGAAGGAGAGAGAGAGAGAAAGAGAAGAAAGGGGGTGGTAGAAAATGAAAAGGGGCTTTATTATGCTGACCTCTTTACATCACTAAACATCAACATGTGTCCCAAAAGTTATCACGTAGTTTTCTGTTATTAAAAGCTTTAAAACTACACAAAGACTTTTGGGACACGATATGTGTCAGCTGTATGTTAGGTGCTTGGCTGTTCAATTATTTTTAGCCCTGTCTGACTTTTTGTGATTCCATTTGGGGTTTTCTTCAGAAATACACTGGAAGGATTTGCCACTTCTTCCACCAGCTCATTTTCCAGATGAGGAAACCGAGGCCAGCAGGGTTAAATGACTTGCCAGGATTGCACAGCTAGTCAGGGTCTGAGGCTGGATTTGAACTCATGAAGAAGAATCTTCCTACCTTCAAGCTTGGCTCTCTATGCACTAGGCACCACCTATGTGCCTTTGCTAGGTACTAGATCAGCATTGGTGAACCTGCCCAGAGGGCAAATTCAAACAGACTGTGAGCCCCCAGATTTCCAGAGAGAGAGAGGAAGAGCTTGCTTTGGGTGACTGGACAGAGGGGTAAGGCATGCAAAAATGTCCTCAGGCACTAGGAAGAGGGGGACCAGAGTAGGTCCCTGAGTGCTGACTCTGCAAGTGTGCCACATCTTCGTCAATGCAGTACTAGATGATAAATAATACATAATCCCTGCCTTCATGGAGCTCACAGTCTATTCAAAAGATAAGACAAATATACAAGTGACAACAAACCATGAGCGACTGCCTAAATGAATATTTTGTAAACATTTGCTATGTTCTAGAATATTACAAATGCACAAAAAGATATAAGAAAAGCATTAGGTTTCAGAGAAGTGATTCCATTTATTTGGGAGAGTAAAGGAAAGCAACATTAAGGGAATAATGGGGGCAGCTAAGTGGCACAATGGATAGAGAGACAAGCCTGGAGTTGGGAGGATCTGCGTTCAAATCTGGTCTCCCACAATTCTTAGCTGTGTGACCCTGGGCAAGTCACTTAATCTATATTGCTTAGCCCTTATTGCTCTGTTGCCTTGGAATTGATATTTAGCAGATTCAGATACTTCTTAGCTATGTGACCCTGGGCAAGTCAGTCTTAATTGCCCAAACCTTACTGCTCTTGTCTTAGAATTGATCCTAACAAAAAAGTTGGGATTTAGAAATGGGTTGAGGTATATAGTATGTGAGCTGGGTCTTAAAGAAGTGGACAGGACTGGACAGGAAGAGTCAAAGGAGAGACAGCAAGATGTAAAGGAAATCTCATTGAATTTTGAATCAGGAACCCAGAGCTGGAAATCTAACTCGAATACTTGCGCCACTTCAAACAAATCATGTAATTTCTCAATTTCTCTCCTGTAAAAGAGAGAGTTGGATGAGGAGATGTCCGCGACCCCTTCCAGGACTGACTCCCATGTTCCCTTGACAGTTCCCTTGACAGTAGTGTCAGTATGGGGTTTAGGGAGAGATATGACCGAAGAGATAGTTTTTGTAAATTAGATTTTACTATATTATCATCTTATCTGTTATGTGATATAGTCTATTAAAGATATTAAATATTATATTATAGTAAATTGCGGCTAACCAGAGTGAAAACCACAGAACTCAGTGGGAGAGAACCTCAACCTTGAGTTCAAATTGGGACAAGGAAAAAGATGCCCAGCACAACTTACCCATTAGAGGAAGGGCTGTGCTAGGCAAAGAATTCTGCCTTTTATTCCCAGAAGTTAAAGGGGAGACATTGAAACTTTTGGAGTGGGAAGGTGACAAGAGCAGAGCTGTAACCACCCAAACCTGAAATTAAAAGGCTTCTCTTAGTCTTTATGTCACAGAGGGAAAGTCAAAAGAAGGGGAAGGGGGGAGGGTCATGGATTTAAAAGAAGAAAACGGAAAGAAGTTGAGGACAAGGTTTTCGACTTTTTTTGAGATCATAAAGTCACGTGACAGAAGGAACCGCATGTTTTTCTTTTTTTCTAAAAACCCTAATTTGATTGTGGGGGAGGAATAACTAGAAAGCTTGGCTGTCCTTTAGTTTGGGTTTTTTTTTTTTTTTACTTTTACCTTCTATCTTAGAATCAATACTGTGTATTTGTTCCAAGGCAGAAGAGTGGTAAGGACTAGGCAGTGAGGTTTAAGGGACTTGTCCAGGGTCACACACATTTAGTATTGATTCTTTTTTTGTTTGTTTGTTTGTTTGTTTTGTTTTTAAATCCTTACTTTCTGTCTTAGAATCAATACTGTGTATTTGTTCCAAAGAAGAAGGGCAGTAAGGGCTAGGCAATGGGAGTTAAGGGACTTGCCCAGGGTCACACATTTAGTATTGATTATTTTTTTTTTTAATAACCCTTACCTTCTATCTTAGAATCAATACTGTGTATTGTTCCAAGGAAAAAGGGCAGTAAGGGCTAGGCAATGGGGATTAAGGGACTTGCCCAAGGTCATACAGCTAAGAAGTGTCTGAGGCCAGATTTGAACCCAGGATGTCTGGTCTCTAGATTTGGCTCTCAACCCATTGGGTCACCCGACAGCCCCTCCTCTCCCCCGCCCTCCTTCAGGAGGGCATATTTTCCATCTGAGTCTCCTGGGGAGACAAAGGCACGGCAGATTTCCCACCACCACCACTACCACCCTCCCCCACACAGCTCGTTGCTCCGGAGGACAGCCTCAGTGGAAACACCCATCTGTTTTCACCGCCCCCAAAGCTAGACTGAGTGTTCCATGTTGAGTCAGACTGGGGAGCTGACTCGTGCTCCACAGCATCTCTGCCGCCAGCCGCGATCCTCCTCAGGGATTCTAAACAATGTCCTCTCTCCTTCTTGTTCTGTCCCTTCCAATAGCATATGCGAGAGGCCGCAGAACGGCGGCAACAGTTGGAATTAGAGCATGAGCAAGCCCTGGCCGTTCTCAACGCGAAGCAGCGGGAAATCGAACTCCTGCAGAAGGTGAGCGGCCACTGGGGTCGGGCTGAGGAGAGGGGGGCCGGGGACGAGGCGAGGGAATTCGTGTGGGGAGGCGAGCCAGAGCATGCGGCGACAGAGAAGGAGCTCCTCAGCTTGACCCCCCCCCCCCTTGCCATTTTTCCTCCCCGCTCTTAAAGGACCCTCCCTTATCAGTCCGTGTGCCTGGGACAAAAAAGGTTCCGAGGATGTATACTTCCAAGGTATAGAATGGTGGACGAGATTGAGAAATGGGGAAACAAGCCCACCATAGCATGAATATGAGGGAGGACCTTAGAGATCATCTGGAGACAGCCTCGTCCAAAGGAAAGACCCCTGGCTTCGCAGGTGAAGGACCTGGGGTCTTTTTTGTCGTGTGCTACCTTGGGTAAATTGCTTCATCTTCCTGGGTCTCAGTTTCCTGATATAGAAAATGGGGGCGTTCACCTACATGAGCCCTGCCGTCCTTTCCACAGCCAGGTCTATGTTCCCAGGTTGATCTTCTCGTTTTATAAACGAAGAAACTGAGGTTTGGAGGAATTGAGGGAGTTAGCCAAGGTCACACAGTTATTCAGTAACAGAACAAGGATTTTTAAAAAGTTCTAGCATAAGAAGAAGCGAGGTGGCTCAGTAGATGGAGAGCCAGGCTGGGAGTTGGAATGGGCCGGGTTCAAATTTGATGGCCGATATTTCCTAGCTGTGTGACCCTGACCCTGTTTGCCTAGCCCTTACCTCTCTTCTGCCTTGGAACCAACACTTAGCATCAATTCTAAGGCAGAATATTAGGGTTTGTTTGTTTGTTTGTTTGTTTTTAAATCTTTACCTTTTGTCTTAAAATCAATATTGTATATTGGTTCCAAAGCAGAAAAGTTGGAACCAACACTTAGCATCAGCTCTAAGGCAGAATATTAGGGTTTGTTTGTTTTTAAATCCTTACCTTCTGACTTTAAATCAGTATCATCTATTGGTTCCCAAGCAGAAGAGTTGGAAGCAACACTTCGTATCAATTCTAAGGCAGAAGATAAGGGTTTTATTTTAATCCTTACCTTCTATCTTAAAATCTATATTGTATATTGGATCCAAAGCAGAAAAGCAGTAAGGAGGCAATAGAGGTTAAGTGACTTGCCCAGGGTCACACAGCTAGGAAGTGTCTGAAGTCACATTTGAACCCAGGACCTCCCCTCTCCAGGTCTGGCTCTCTATCCACTGAGCCACTTAGCTGCCCCCAAGTAAGGGATCTTTTAAAAGTTCTATCATAAGCAAAATCCAGAGTTTTATGATGGGAAGTATATGAGTCATCTTGAGCAACCCCCTCATCTTGTAGATGAGACTCATGCCTAGGGAGGCCAAGAGCTTTGACCAAACCCCAGGGAGAGGGGGCTTGCTTGTCCAAGGTACATGGAATCCAGAGTCAGACTTGCATCTTCTCACTCTCAGTTTAGAGGAACTGGCCCTGATCACAGATTTCTGTTTGCTAAAAACTAAGCTTTGGTTATTGACCTTCTGAAATCAACATGGGGCTATGCAGCTTCAGGGCCCTGGACAGGGCAACTCCTGCAGATGGAAATATTACTTCTTTCAAGCCAAAAGCAAGTGTAATACCTGTAGTAAGGCGTTTGCAAAAATGCAAGAAGTACCTTACTACACTCCCTACAGTGGAAAACACACTGGATCTGCAGCTACAGGACCTGGGTTTGACTTTTCCTACCTAGGTAGAGTGACTCTGGGGGCCTCAGTGTCTTCATCTGTAAAATGAAAGGGTTAAATTAGAATTAAGGTATATCAGTATCAAAAGAGAAAGGCCAGCTATTGACTCAGAAAACCACAAATTCACATTTCCTGCATTTTATTGTATTTCTATTTAGTTTCTTAAATATTTCTCAATAACGTTTTAGTTTAGTTCAGGCCCACTGAGGAGTTTTGAAAGCCATGTGACCCTGAGTTTGACATATCTAGATTAGATAAATGCCAAGCTCCATTTCAGTTCTAAATTTATTAGTTTGTTATTAGATTCGGGGTAACAGGGCTAGCTCTATTACTTACTCCCAATGTGACTTTAGACAAGTAATTTCTCCTTCCTGAGCCTGTTTCTTCATGTCACATGTGAAGAAGACACCCCATTTCTTGTCTGACTATTTTTTTCTGGCTCTTCCCCATTCTTAGAATGCTCTCCCTTCTGATTTTTTTCCTCCTGGCTTCCTTTAAATCTCAGATAAAATATCACTGGGTTTTTTTTTAACTCATCTTATATCTTAGCTTCAATACTATCAATTCCAAGGCAGAAGAACTAGGCAAATGGGGTTGTGACTTACCCAGGATCACACAGCTAGCTTTAAAAAATCAAAGCTCTTACCTTCCATCTTAGAATTGACATTAAGTTCCATGGCAAAAAGTGGTAATGGTTAGGCAATCCAGGTTAAGTGACTTGCTCAAGGTTACACAGCTAGGAAGTGTCTGAGGCCAAATTTGAACCCCAGTACTCCCATCTCCAGGCCAGGTTCTCGCTATCCATTGAGCCACCTAGCTGCACTCTAAAACCTCATCTTCTACATGCAACACTTCTCAATCCCTACATGTTGTCTCCCACCATTAGATCATTAACCACTTGTGAAAAGGGACTGTTGTTTGTCTCTTTTTGTAACCCCAATATTTAGTAAATA
Organism: Monodelphis domestica; assembly: GCF_027887165.1. Classification (NCBI taxonomy): domain Eukaryota; kingdom Metazoa; phylum Chordata; class Mammalia; order Didelphimorphia; family Didelphidae; genus Monodelphis; species Monodelphis domestica. Next base: position 55,255,963 of record NC_077229.1, on the reverse strand, counting down.
TTGTAACCCCAATATATGCCTGGTATATAGTAGGTACTTAATAAATGCTAATTTACTGACTAAGAGAGCTAGGTAAGATGCTCAGGACCAATGAGGCATCATGGAATGTCTATCTTCAAGAATTTGAAGAGCTACAAGAAAGAAGGAGTAGGCATGAGATGATAAATGTCTAATTGGAAGGAACCTGAGAAACCATCTATTCCAATCCCCTCCTTTTACAGTTTGGGAAACTGAGGCCCAAGGAGTAGTAGGCAGCAAAGATAGCATCGGAACTCAAGTCAGAGGATCTCAATTCTTCAAATAGAATTGCTCTTGTTTCCACCTCATGCCTCTGCCTCCCTGGTCCCAGAGAACAAACCAGGAACAATGAATGGAAACTGAAGAGATGTAGGTAGATTTTAGCTTAATATATGGAAAACCCCCATCATCCTCAGAGCTATCCTTGTCTGAGGCATTTAAGTAAAGACTGGATGACCAGTGGCAACCAGTGGGAAGAGTGGGAAGGGGGCCATGGCCCTGGGTTGAGATCTCTTGCCTTTGCTGCTTCTCAGCTCGGTTATTTGACATGTTAAACTTAGAGGGAACTTCTGCTCTGGGTGAGTTGGCCAGGGTGGTTTCTGGGGTCCCTCGCAGAAACAAAACTAATAACAGTGGCTTCCCGATGTGTTTCTCTACCTCTGGTGATAAGGCGGCAAGTAATTGCTCTTCCTTATATAGAACTGCCCCTGCAGATTACAGTATGTTTATCCAGCTCTCTGATCACAAAATGAAGAAAGGCATATTGCTTGTTCAACCTCGCCGTCGATAGGAATCTGATGAAACGATTTTTCTCCTCCCGAGTTTATTAGCAGCCCCCACTGGCTTGCCGAGCGATAACTCCTGAGGTTGTATTCTTGATCATTGATTAAAGATCTCATATTAAGGAGAGATTTTATGAAGCCAGAGGTGATGGGCAACGCCATAGTTTCTATTACCTGGCACAATGGGTTTGCTGACTCCCCACGAAGCCGTGTTTTAGCCGATGTTATCCGGTGGAGATATTACTAGGGCCCCAGAAGAAATATGTGTCTGCTCATCATCTGGGGGGGGCAGAGGCTTTGTTATTGAGTTGGAGATGAATGTGGTTGCCTGACGCCTAAATTCATTCTTCTTCCCATCCCTGGACCCAATGTCTTGAGTCTGGGTCCAGCCCAAGAAGAGAAGACATTAGAGAGGGAAATATGGTACAGGATTCATATGGAACAATGGGAAGGGGGCCATGAGACCTGGGTTGAGATCTCTTGCCTTTGCTACTTCTCAGCTGGGTGATACTAGGCAAGTTAAACTCGGCATCCCTGAGGCTCAGTTTCTGCATCCATAAAATGATGGATTAGATGGACTTGAAGGTCTCGTCTAGCTATAATAATAATAATAATAACAATAATAATAATAGCAGGTGTATTGCACTTAAGGTGTGTAAAACATTTACAAATATTCTCATTTGAGCCCCATAACAACTCAAGAGGTAGTTATTGTTATTATCTTTTTTTATAGACAAATAAACTGAGACTGATAGAGATTAAGTGACTTACCCAGGGTCACACAACCAGTAGTGTCTGAGGTCCAATTTAAACTCAAGTTTTCCTGACTCCAGGTCTCACACTCTCTCCACTATGCCCAGCAATTAAGTTCAGGAGTATGGAGGAGGAAGGAAAGAATTAACAGTGTATGGGTTTAATGTATGATATTCTAATCACAGACAGGATGTGATCATCCTGGATGTAAGAATCAAAAAGGAGGTACCATAATATTATGGATAGTTCCATCAATAGCCTTTGGAATAAGAAGACCCATGTTCAGATCCCAGCTTTGTGACTTACTATGTGATAGTGGGTAAGGCATAGGAGCATAGGCAGATCTGGAAAGGAGTCCAATCTGCTCGTTTTACTGAGGAAGAAATGAAAGCTAAGAGGTTAGGTGGCTTTCCTAGAGTCACAAGTCTGAGGCAGGATTTGAACTCAGATCTCTGATTCCAAATCCATTGCTCTACCTTCTTTGCCCTCTAGCAGCCTCAGTGACTTTTACCTTTTTTCCCTCATTGCCTACGTGTGTAAATTGAAGAGAGTGGAGTAATTGGCCTTTGAGGACCCTTTGAACTCTAAATCTGTGATTCCATGGCTCAAGACCTTGTATTCAAGTCTACCAAACATGAAACTGTGCAAGCTTAGTCAAGTTTCTTTCTATCTCTGTTCAGTCAGTCAATCAAGGTTTATTAAGTAATACTATGTGCCAGGCTCTGTGCTAAGGAACAAAGATACATAAAAAAGTGGGAAAGGGTTCCAGTCCTGAAGGAACTTAAAATATAACAGGGGAGACAATATGCAAACAAATTTAAACCAAACTATACACAGGATAAATAGAAAATAATTAAGAGAGAGAAGTAGGGTTAAGAGAGATTGGGGAAAGGTTTCCTGGAGAAGGTGGGATTTTAGTTGGGATTTAGAGAAAGCCACTAAGTGGAGATGAGAAGAGAGAACATTCCAGGTATGAGGATAGCCAGAGAAAATGCTTGGAACCAAGAGAGGGAGAGTCTGGTTTCTGGAACAGCTAGGAAGCCAAGTGTCACTGATATTAAATAGAGTATGTTAGGGAGGAAGGTATAAGAAGATGAGAAAAGGAAGAAGGGTTTAGGTTATGAAGGGCTTTGAATGCCAGGCAGAAGATTTTGTATTTGTATTTGAATCTGAGGGCAACAGGGAGCCATCAGAGTTTATTGGGGTGCAGGAAGATATTATTGGAGCTACACCTTAGGAAAATCACTTTAGTGGCTGGATAGAGGCTGGATTGGAGTAGGGAGAGACTTGAGACAGGCAGACTGACTCATAGCCAGTACAGTAATCAAGGTGTGGGCAATAAGGGTCTGGGCTGGAGGGGCACCAGGGTCCTTGGAGGGAAGGGGACAGGGATATTGGTGACAGATTGGATACAGGGCACGCGAGATAGTGAGGTAATCCAGGATGACACTTGGTTGCTCTCTGCAGTAAAGGAGAAGGTTAGAGAGGGAAGAGTTTAGAAAGAAAGTTAGTGAGATGCATTTTAATATATCAACCTAATCTTTATATCTCCCTTTAAGAATTAAAAAAGCATTTTATGGGTTACCTCATTCAATCTTACAGCACGGTGGTAAAGTTATTTTTATTATTTCCATTTTACAGATGAGAAAACTGAGGCTCAACCAATAAAGTAACTTACCCAACAGATATTCTCTAAGGCAATATTTTAACTTGGGTCTTCCCAACTCCACATCCAACATTCAATGTAGCAGGGCATTCTGTCTCTCCTGGCATGCTCATTTACATGACCAATGAATGGAGACGCCTACAAGAAAGATTTCCAGTTGATTAAGAGTTTATTCAGAAAGTTACAAAATATGAAGACAGAAACATTCTTCAGGAAAAGGCTGATAGCTATCAATGGGCTGTGTGAGTTTCCTCTTCCTGACAGCAGAATCCTAGCTCCTCCACGCCTTGTATCTCCCACTTTTTTTTTCCATCACAAACGACAGTTGCAATGATCAAGCTTTTACTGTAAAATGCCTTTTTGTGCATTTCCAATTCATTAGAGGACAAGATTGATCTGGCCATTATTTCTAATCTCTCACACTTGTAAAATTATTTTCCTCATTTAAAAAAATGCTCCTACTGAATGATATAAAACCCAACGTAAAGATCTATAATGACTGTTTCTGGGAGATTTCAACCTCTTCCCTTGTGTCTCCTGATTTTAATTATTTTCTGTGCCTTTGGGAAATATGGAGGACCCTTTGGTAAGGCAGGATGTGCCCAGAAAATTCTCTTCTCCAAGACATGCTGCAAACACAGAAGGATCAGGGGGTTTCTACTGACCTTCCTGGCTATGCTGGATATCAATTCCAAGAACCTAATGCACATTTATTTGTGGCTAATATTATGATTAATATGATGGGCCCCTGTCAGATTTCCTTTTCATCATGACAGGATTTGGCTTACTTGAATGTAATGTATTCCTCTCCAAGCCATTTAGGAAGACTATGTGGCATGATGGCAGAATTTAAGCTCTTTGAGGGGAGGGACAGTTTCGTCTTTGGTTTTGTCTTCATATAATAGTAAATTTTTATTGATTCATTGTTATGAAGCTCCCTAGATCTGGAGTCTGAAAGCATTCCATATGGTGAAATATTGTTTAGAACCTCTGTACCCCAGAGCAAGTCTCTTTACCTAAGTCTCAGTTTTTCCCATCTGTTAAGTGGGGTTCTGATCAAATGATTTTTAAAAATTATTTTAAAGTATTTCCCCATGGTTAAATGATTCATATGTTTCCCTTCCCCCTCCTGGAGCCAACAAGCAATTCCACTGGGTTATATACATATTATCACTCAATACCTATTTCTATATTATTCATTCTTTGTAATAGAATCATGCTTTAAAAACCAAAACCCCACATCCTATATCTATATAAACAAGCAATAAATCATATGTTTTTCTTCTGCATCCATATGATTTCTAAGAGATGCTGGGATGCTGAGGGACAACTGAGGCTTTGGGAATGGATTAGAACTGTCTAGACCAGGCAGAAATAGGCATACCGCTGTGTTCTTTTCAGTAGTAAAATTGATGACATCTGCCAAAATCTCCGTACTTGGAGTAGGGCACTTGGACCTCTCAAGGAATGATTCCTTTTCTATGTTAAAGAAATCATATGGAATCAATAAAGAAATCAATGGAAAAATAATGATATCTCATATTTATATATGCTGCTATGTGCCAGGCACTGTTCTAAGTACTTATTACAAATATTGTCTTATCTGATCCTCACAACAATCCTGGAAGGCAGAATAAAAATTACCATTTTATAGATGAAGAAGCTGAGGAAAACAAAGGTTAAGTGACTTGTCCAGGGTGACACAGCTAGTAAGTGTCTGAAGTCCATTTGAATTCAGGTCTTCCTGCCTCTAAGTCTGGTGCTCTATGCTCTAGGTTGCTGCCTCTGCTACTTATTATTGGTGTGACCCTGGGCAGGGGACTGTCTTTCTTTCTGATCCCATTTATTTTGCCAGTACTTAGCACCATGCCTTGGCATATGGCGGATGCTTAATCAATGCTTATTGACTTGACTTTCCCTCTATGGGCCTCAGTTTCTTCCTCTGTAAAATTAAGTGTTTTATCTAGATAATCTGGAAGGTCTCTTCTAGCTCTAGGTCTATGAATCAATAAAAAAGGACAGTATATTTTCTCCTGGCTTATCACCACCTCTAGGAAGTCAGTTTGCCTGATATCTTGCTACATGCTTCCATTTTTGTTCAGTTGTTCCATGCTTTCCATGACCCATTTAGGGTTTTCTTGACAAAGATAGTAGAGTAGTTTGCCATTTCCTTCTCCATCTCATTTGGCAGATGAGGAAACTGAGGCAGCAGGGTGACATGTCACACAGGGTCATCCAGATAGTAAGTGTCTGATGGAGAGTTCAATTCAGGAAGATGAGTCCTGTCAAGCACAGGAATGGTGCTCTATCCACTGTGTTCATATGCTTCAGTAGCCAGAACCTTTTTAGAGTCTATTACCCCTGCAAATAAGCTTTACCAGAGCTATTTAGAATCTTTAACCTTCCCCAAACCACCCAGCTAATAAGAGACAGATTCAAACCTAGATCTTTTGACTTCAAAGCCGACATTCTTTTTACTATACTGCAGAATCTAATCCCCCCATTTTATAGATGGGGAAACTAAGATACAGAGAAGGGTCTCACCTAATGATATAGGTTCATAACAACATATAGTTGGAGCCCAATTGGACCTCAGAGATCATCTGGTCCAACATCCTCATTTTATAGATGTGTAATCCAAGACCCTGAGATGTTAAGGGATTTGCTCAAAATTACATGGGAGAAGGGACATCTCAGTGGATTGAGAACAAGGTCTAGAGACAGGAAGTTTTAGGTTCAAATCTGACCTCAGATACTTCCTACTTTGTGTCACCCTGGACAGCCCCCATTGCCTAGCCCTTCCCATTCTCCTGCCTTGGAACCAATACACAGTATTGATTCTAAGAGGAAGGTAAGGGTTTTTTTAAAAAAATACATGGGAGTAAGTGGCAAAGCTGAGATTCAAACCCAGGTCCTCTGAATATATCTAAAATGGCTACCCTGGGACCATAGTGCTTCCTTTTCAGACTTTTGCTTCCATTATAGCTTCTAGTTTTAACTTTTACATTCTAATAATCTCCTTTGAGCCCCTCTCCCTCCCCTGCCCCAAAATTTCCCTGTTGGGAAGAAGTAGCTGCTAAAATGAGTTCCCAATTTTTCAGCTCAACTTAGAAACAGTGTTGTTATTGCCAACTTGGCCGAGTTTTAACTGCCTGTTACTGTTGGGGGTTGTTGTTGCTTTTTAAAAAAAATTCCTTAAATCTTGCCAGTTGACAATTATCTTTGACTCTACTGAATCATTGGAGCTGTTATTTATATCCTCTCTATATGTTCTCCAATTTTTTTCTCTCTACCATTTTGAGAAATTGACATCTTTGGGAACAACTATTAAGTTGATTTAAAGTGAGAAGTAATTAATTTCCTCTGTTCTCTTAGGAGCCCTGGCTGCCAATAGCCTCACTGCAAATAGGCATAGAATGAAGTAAGTGAGAACAACTAGGGGGACTGTTGGGTTCCTCAACTGCCCAGGGTGATATGCCAGAGAAAGAGGATTTTTTTACTTTATGGAGAGAAGCATGAAATTCAAGGCCAGGGAGCTGTCCTCGGTACTGATTATCACTTCTGGATCATTGTGTAGTTTGGAAGGGACCTATAGTAAAAAGGATGCTGAGAACCTGGAGGGTAAAAGCTGGCTGAAAAAAATTCCCCTCATAGGGAAATCAGTACTGGGTTTGAGGTTAAAGGAGCTGAGTTTGAGTCCTCACTCTATTTCTAGCCAAGTGACCTTGAACAAGTCACTTCTCTTTGGATTTCATTTTTCTCAACTGTCAAATTTGACAGATTTGATAAATTTGGCAAATCCTTTCAATTCTAGGTTTTTGATCCTATAATAACTATTTGACGTCCCTGGATTTCTCCATCTCTAAATCGAGGGTGATAGGACTAAATCAGCTCCTGACATCCCTCCTGGCTCCAAATCTATGATCCTATTATCCTACCAATCATTTAATTTTATTGGGCCTCAGTTTCTCCATCTGTAAAAAAATAGGAGTTGAACTAGCTTCAGAGGTCCCTTCTAGCTCTATATCTTATGATCTTTATGGTTTTCCTTGGGGTGGGGGTAAAGAGGTAAAGGAGGAAGTTGATGGAAAAGTTATTAATACTATTACTATAAATAGTGAAGTAGAATACCTATTCATACCCATTATGGACAGCCCTAACCCCTTTCAGTCAATAAATAAGCATTTATTAACAATGAATAATAATACATTTATAATTAATAATTATTAATTTGATATTAGCTAATAATTCTAGTGGGCAACTAGATAGTGCAGTGGATAGAATGCTGCAACTAAAGACAGGAAGATTCATCTTCATGTATTCAAATCCAACCCCAGGGACTTATTAGCTGTGTGACACTGGGCAAGTCACTTAACCCTAATTGCCTCAGTTTTCTCATCTGTCCAATGAACTGGAGAAAGAAATGACAAACCACCCCAGAATTTTTGCCAAGAAAACCCTTAATGGAGTCACAAAGAGTTGAATACAAATGAAATAATTGAGCAGCAAATAATCATAATCATAATAATAGTGCTTAATTAAGCACTGACTGCACTGGGAACTCTAAAGTACTGTAGATAGATAGAAAGTAAAAAATAAAGTTTTGCCCCCTCAAGGAATGCACACTCTAATTTGGGAAGTAATTGGCAAAAGAAAAAAGAAAAAAGACACCTATACAAGATGTAGGAAACACAGGTGGAAGATAATCTCAGAGAGAAGGGGCAGCTAAGCAGTACCAGAGCATAAAATCCTGGGCCTTAAGCCAGGAAAACCATCTTCCTGAGTTCAAATCTGGCTATAGTCATTTTTCTGTGTGAACTTGGGAAATCACTTAACTCTATTGACCTCAGTTTTCTCATCTGTAAAATATAAAATGGCACCTCCCTCCTAAGATAAGAATCAATGAAGTAAATAATTCCAAAGTGCTTATTTAGCACAATGTATAAGCATTATATAAATGTCAGCACTTTATTATTATTATTATTATTATTAAATGCACTAATGAGAATGGGGGTATATGTCTGGTTCCCCAAGTGGGGAGCTAATGAGCTCTTAGTTACATGGTCCCAAACCCAATGCACAATGTCCACCTCAGAACTCTAGATTGGGGCTCTGCTTCCTTGCAGAGATCTAAAAGGATTGTCATTTGTTGGGGAGAAAAGTTGATTTGTAATTTTTGTAAGAAGTCACTAAGGATTTAGGATCTATGCAATAGAGTAGAAAGAATGATGGACCTCTGGGTCATAGGACTAGATTTAAAATCTCAAATTTGCCATTTGCTTCCTGTGTGGTTCTTGGCCATTTTTATGCCATGGACATGGACTTTTGGCAGTCTGGTGAAAAAGATGGACCTCTTCTCAGAATATAAATGATATACAACACAATAAAAAACAAATATTTAAAGGAAACCAATTATACTGAAATAATTATCAGAATATTTTTAAAGAGTAGCTAGGTGGCTCAGTGGATTGAGCGCCAGGCCCAGAGATGAGAGGTTCTAGGTTCAAATCTGGCCTCAGACACTTCCAAGCTGTGTGACCCTAGTCAAGTCACTTAACTCAATTAACTCCACTTAAGCCTAGCCCTTACTGCTCTTCTGCATTAGAACCAATAGACATTATTAATTCTAAGACAGATGATAAGGGTATAAAAACTATATATTTTTAAAACCAGGTTAATTGGTTCCAGGTTCAATGAATTCAATAAACCTTTTGTTAAAGTACTTAGTAAGTACCAGGTACTAGAGATACAAATAAGAAAAAGAAAACCCCTGCCCTCAAGGAATTTGCAATCTAATGAATGTAAACCATATACAAAAGGAAGGTGGAAAACATGTTGGGAAGACAGGAAATAGGGAGTGCTGAGTGTGGGAATATCTTGTTCCATGTATTTGAAACCAACCAAAAATTGCAGATGGAAAATGGAGTGAGCTGGAAGTCTAGGTTCTACTCTCCCTAAAGGAAGGCTTTGGGAGGAGTTTTGCATGCTGCCCTCTGACCTTCCAGTTAAAGGGAAGAAAAAGCTGAGGAAGGTCTTGTGAAAGGTTTTAGAGAGCAGCATGATGACATTAGAAGTGATCAGCAGAGCTGCAGATGGAGAATGGAAGTTAAGACTTTCTAATGTAAAGAATTATCCTTTAAAATGAAGTAGATGGCCTCAGAGGTCTCTTCCAACTCTTCATCTTGAATCTCAAGATACTGGATAATTAACATGGTTTTCTCTTTCTTCTTCTTTCTTTGACAAAAAGGCTCAGGTTGAAGCCAAGAAAGAGCATGAAGGAGCAGTCCAGCTGCTAGAGGTGAGTTCCTGTGCCTCCTTTGGAGTCACTCAGTGGCACATAGATGGGGCTCTTCCAAGGTCTTTATTTTCAATACCCTATAAACCATATAACCCCTTTCCCAATGCTAGGAGTAGGGGACCAGTAAGACATTCACCAAGGGCTTTTGATTTCATCTAGGGAAAGAGGGTAAAAATTCATTGCCTCTCATTGGCTCTGGAGACGTCCTCGGTGGAGGGATCGGTTTTTTTTAGATGCCAACAAAATTCTGAGCAGAAATACATTGGTCCATTCTTGACAAGACCATCACAAAATTGAAACAAGAGAATGGCCATGAATTAAAAGATGAAGCCCAGCTAGAATTCACCATGTTTTCATGTTATTAAGTAGCAGCACCCATTCTAACTTACCATAATTATATTATTTGGGAAGGGGATACCATCAATATTCAGTGGGGATTATAAGAGCAACTAAGAGATTCTAGGAGATCATTTCTGAGTTCTTTTTCCATATAAAGGCTGCATGACATATAGTTAGTCTTCTGCCTTAAAACCAATATGCATTATTGATTCTAAGACAGATGATAAGGGTATAAAATATATATATTTTTAAATCAGGTTAATTGGTTCCAGGTTCAATGAATTTAATAAACCTTTTTTAAGTACTTAGTAAGCACCAGGTACTACAGATACAAATAAGAAAAAGAAAACCGCTGCCCTCAGGAATTTGCAATGTAATGAATGAATGAAGACCACATTCAAAAGAAAAACAATCTTTTCTTACCCATTAATATGTATCATTTTGCCTGGACCTGTGATTTTGTTGGTGGAGAATACTCCTAGGTGAGGAAAGTCCCTCTCTCAGGGCAGAATGACACTTACTCTATCTAAAACTTATAGACTTGGTCCTAAGTTCAAATTTGGCCTCAAATACTTCCTAGCTGTGTGATCCTGGACAAGTCATTTAACCACTATTGCCTACCCCTTACCATAGTTCTGCCTTGAAACCAATGCAAGTATTGATTCTAATATGGAAGGTAAGGGTTAAAAATAAAGTTGTTTGAGGGAATTGAGAGTTTACCTGACTTACCCAGGGTCATATTCAGCATGTGTGAGAGGCAAGACTTGAACTGTGGACTTCATGAGTCCACGAATGGTTCTCTAGCCATTATTCTATATTGGCACTCCACCTGCAACATAAGGGTTAGCAAAAAGGACCCAGGATGGGGAAGGTGGGACATGTCATGATAATCAGCCATTCATACTTGGAATAGGTGATCACTTGTGGGTGTGCTGTCCTTGGGGTTCTTTGGAAGATGTGGGCTGAACTAGATGGTCCCTTAAATCCTTTTCAATTCTGAAATTGGGTGATTCTGTATTTATTAAGCACTCACCCATGACTCCACCCAAAGTCAACTAAATTGACCCGATCCCTGCTCTTTGGGTACTTCTTCAACACGGATCCATGAATGTTATCAGGCCCACCATTTGGAGAACATTTTAATGAATTTTCTCTCCAAATGCTCCTCTTTCTTTGGGTTACTTTCTCCCCTTTGAAGAGGTTTCCAAGGCCCAAGATGGAGTGAGGCAGGACACCTTACAGCATCCACCCCCATCCCCACTGCTCCTTTATCCATAATGGATGAGCCATAATGAGCATGGGCTGCCTACCTGCTTAAGACAAAGGTCATACCCTTAATGGTCTGCCGTCATACATAAATTCATCAAAGGTCTAGACCCCAGAAGACAGCGATCTTTGCCATAAGCCCACATTCCCCTGTGGACTTATTCCATTAAGAAAGGCCAAGGGGTACCTGTCCTCCCTATCTCCCATCTCCAGGCCCTTTGTGCAGCTGCTGCTTCCCAGAGGGGCCCTTCCCTTCAGCCCCAGGGAACACTGAAGCCATTAATGAAAACGTATCTCTTAGGTTGCCTTTCCAAGTCTTCCCCCAGGAGCAGATTTCATCATTCCTCTCCTACATATTAAAATTGATTTTTAAGCACTTATTAGATAATGAATCCCTAGTAGGAAGCCCATGATGAATTACAAGGGGGATTGGGGGCGGGAGCAACACCTGGGGAAATAAAGAACGCTCCAAATGGCCATTTATCTCCCTGAAAAATCACTTGGGCTCCCCTTGCCCGAATGCTGCTCCCAACCCCCTGCCTTGGGTCAGGCAGCCTCCATCTGCAATAGCCTTGGAGATGGAAATTCACTGTTGCTTTTCCCAGCTGCACGGAGGCCTGTTTGATATTTTGTATTGGTTTAAATCGGCTTGCTGAGATCGAAGCTCAACGCCGGCGTTGATTTTCCATTCGTGTTGTCCAGTGTGGTTGGCCTGGCGCATGCTTTTCTATGTCAACACTGTCTTTATTTTGTTTTTAAGAACGGGAGCGAGAAGGGGTGGGGGAGAAGGATCCAGATGTGTTGAAAACGATTTGTTTTTTTCGTTTCCTTATCTCATCTCTCTGTTATTGTGTCTCGTTGGAATTTTGCTTTTTGCTCCAGACCACCTTGGACAGCATGCAGGTACTTTGGAGCATAATTTGTCTTCACGCCTGCTGTGTGCTTGCCCTGAGTGTCTCCTCTCGCTTGGAAGCCACCATAGGTCTATTATGCCCTGGGTCTGCTCAGAAGGCCTTTCTGCACAGGTCAATGTGCAGACCTAAATGCTAGGGTTGCATATAGGGCTGTCATTCTGCCTGGTTCCCAGTGGGAATGGGGTCCTAACTGCACGAATATAGGAGGCAGCTGTGGGACAGAGGAAATGATTACTGCATTTCAAAAGAGGAGATCTGGCTTCTGCCAAATCTTTGCTCTGCTACCAACTAGCTATGACCTGGGGCAAATTACTTCTGGCCTCAGTTTCCTCCTCTGTGAAATAGATTAAACGAGTATGCTGCTGGAAATAATAAGTCCTAGATGACCGATTATCATCAGTGTTATTCCCTGAGCAGACCCAGTGAACATAGTGTGACTTCGGTGTCTAGGCTGTCACTTTCAGGTTCTGGAAATGCCCTGTCCATTCAAATGACCTGCAAAGAGAGAAGTTGGGTACCTTCTCCCTGCTCTAGAGCTAAAGGGAGTTCTTTACATCCTCAGTAAGATGCTTGTTGTAATTCAGCTGCAAAGTGGGTCAAGGGAAAGGATCTGAGAACTGGATCTGACATTCATGTGGATTCACACCCTTTACCTGCACCGTTTTTGTCCCTGATGCCTCTTCAGCCCCTTTTAGTTAAGTGAACCTTCCAGACCACCTTATTTTTACAAGCATCTGCCTATCTCCTCAAACCACCGGACATAGGGAAAACTGGAATCACTCACCCCAGTTACTATATTTTCAGCCCATTAAGGGCTTCAATTTCAATCTGCAAGAGCATTCCAACACTGCCAACCACCTAGCATGATCCATTACTTCTCTCTTCCTAGGAGGGATACTGGAGTTTCCAAAAGTCGGACAATTAATAACTAGGGCAAGTTTTAAAATGGGAGAGAGCTCCTTAGAAAGACTCTGTTTTCTGGCAGTTGGTTATCTAGAACTACCTAGGAACTCCCACTTCTGTCCATTTCCATTCCCACAACAATTGTTCTTTGTGTAGGATGGTGACCCAAAGTCAGTGAAGGATGTGGGGGCAGCAAAGAATTAGAGCATGTTCTGTAGTGTTTGGGGTGAAAAATATTTGGGGTTCCACTCTGGTGATCTTTGTAGGCATAAGCCTTGATCATCCCTTGACAGAAAATCATGCTTGATGCTATCTATGTGTGATAAAACAAAAGATACTTAAAACTGTTAGATTCAATAAATACTTATCAACTGTCTCTGTGCAGAGAGACAGTATGGTATAGTAGCAATGAAATAGCCTTGGAGTCTGGAAGATCTGGGTTCAAATCTCATCTGGAAAAATATAAAAATTTTTAAATCCTCACCTTCCCTCTTGGTTCTAGGGCAGAAGACTGGTAAAGGCTAGGCAAAGGGGGTTAAATGACTTGCCCAGGGTCACATAGCTAGGAAGTGTCTGAGGTCAAATTTGAATCCAGGGCCTGACTCTCAATCCACAGAGTCACCCAGCTGCCCCCTGGAAAAATATAAAATTAAATAAGATTTGCAAAGCACTTTGTAAAGCTTAAAGTGGTATAAAAATGCTAATGTTTAGTAGTAGCAATAGTAGTAACACTAATGGTGTTGGTGATAGTACTAATGGTGGTGCTAGTAGTAGTAGTAGCAGCAGTGGTGGTAGTAGTAGTAATTCTAATAGTGGTGGTGGTGATGGTAGTGAAGATAGTAGTGTACTGGCCCTCTGATCTTGGGCAGTTCACTTAAGGCTAAGATTGTACATTGCAGAGAAGATTCAATAGATAGAATTTCCTCACCAGGAGAGGTCCAGTCTCAAGCCTATGTGCCAAGTCCTGGATATACAAAAATAAATCTTTAAAATTCCTTGTCGGAACTCCTGGACTTGGCACAGAGTGGTAGAGTGGTGGAAGGAAGGGTAGAGTGAAGATACATGCGCACAAATAAATATATGCCAAATTGTTTTAAAGAGAGAGCACTAAGAGCTGAAAAAATCAAGAGAGACTTCTTGAAGGAGGTGGCAGCTAAGCTGTGCTTCAAAAGGAACTAGAGATTCTACAGTGTGGAGTTGGGAAGGGAGAGCATTCTAGGTATAAGGAACAGTTTATGCAAAGACACTGGAGGTAGGAGATGAGATATTATACATGGTCTGAGAATAGCCAGGAGATTAACATGACTGGAAAGTAGAGTGTTTCAAAGGAAGTCATATGAATTAAGATTGGATAGCAAGCAATTGAAAATACAAGACTAGAACTTGTGGGAGAGACAGAACTAGTGATACAGATCTTGGAGTTGTCCATGGAAGGAAGAGTTTGTTGAAACAATGGGACTGATCATTTCTAAGGTAATAAGCTCAAGCAAATGTTCTTCACCTGGGGCCTATAGATCCTCAAAGGATTTGAAGATAGATTTCAGGAGATTCATAAACATGGATGGGGAAAACGCCAGCCTTGTTTTCACTTATCTCTAACGAAATTTAGCATTTCCTCCAGTTAGGAATGTAGACAACAAGCATGATGCATTGGCTTTCCCAGACTGCCAGGGTCCATGACCCAAAGAAAACATTAAGAAGACCTAGTTTATATCAATAAACAGGGCTCAAAAGTGCAATCTTGGGCTGATTTATAAATTAGTTTTAAAATTTAAAATGAAACTGGAAAAGTAGACAGGAACCCAACTGCAGATGGTTTAATGTGACAGGCTGAAGGTTATATTCACTTCTTGAGAGGTAATAGAAAGACACTGACTTTTTTCAATATGGGAGTAATATGGTTAGCTCTATGATTTCAGAATAATCCCCAGTAGCTATGTATAGGGTACATTGGAGAAGGGAAAGACTAGAACCAGGGAGACCAATTAATAGTTAATTTCAGTAATCCAGGTGCCAAGGACCTGAACTAGGATTTGTGAGAGGGAAGAAGGGGCTGGTTATGAAGAGATTGTGGAGGCAGAATTGAAAAGATTTGGCAACTGATTGAATATGAGGATGAAGGAGAGGGAAAATCTTAGGATCCATCAGTCAATTAATAACCATCAATTAAGCACCTCCTATGTGCCAAAGCTAGGAATAAAACGACAAAATATGAAGCAGTCAGGATCCCAAACAGAATCTCTTGTTCCAGGAATACAAGGTAAAAAACAAACCTATCCTTAAGGTGTTTAGGTTTTATCACCTGATCTTTCAATCAACAAGCATTCAATAAATATGTCCTATATTTCAGGCAGTGTGCAAAGTGGTAGGGATAGGAAGGAAGAAAGAAAGAAGAAAGGAAGGAAAAAAGGAAGGAAAGAAGGAAGGGAGAATGAGAATGGAATGAAGGGAAAGAAAGAATGTAAGGAAGGGAAAGAGGATAAGAAGGAAGGGGAAAAGGAAGAGAATAGAAGGAAGAAATAAAAGGAAGGTAGGGAGAGAATGGAAGGAAGAAAGCAAAGAAGGAAAGAAAAGAAAAAGAGAGAAAGAACAGAAGAAAGGAAGAGAGAAAGGAAGAAAGCAAAGAAATAGTCCCCACTCTCAAAGAGCTTAAATTTTATTAGGAGGATGACTGTCAAACCTGGAGAAGTAGAAGAATAATAGTATCCTTAACAGAAATAAAAACACAGGTTTGGGAGAAATATAATGAGCTCCCTTTTGGACAAGTTGTATCTGAAATGCCTTTGACATATGCAAACTGAAACGTCCAACAGGCAGTTGGTGATGTGGGAATGGATTTTGGTAGAGACAAATTGTCTAAATACATAGATTTGGGTGGATATCCACATAGAAATGATTCTCTGTTTTTTTAGTTCAAATGTCAGTAGTCAGAGTACTGGGAAAGAGAAGGCATTAGAGGAACTAAGGATTCATTCCAAATATGAAATGTCATTTGCAAACTTTAAAGTACTGTATAAATGTTAGCTATTATTATTAATTCAGTTCCCTCATGAAAGTTCTTTAGCATTTAAGGAATTGTTCTTGCCTAGCCCTGGAAAAGACACTGTTGGGAGGTGGAGATCTGGGTTGATGATTGAGAGGGACAGGAGGTGGTGCAGAGGAGTAAAGGCAGCCCTGAGATTGTTCAGAAGAGACTTTCAAGAATTTCTAGATTATCAATTTAATGCTGAAGGCTAGCCTCAGACATTTCCAACTCTGTGACCTTGGGCAAGTCACTTAACCCCAATTGCCTATTCCTTATGCTCTTCTGACTTGGAATTGATAATTAATATCAATTCTAAAACAGAAGATAAGGGTTTTTTTTTTCATTCTAAAGGCTAATGGTTTTCAGAAGTGGTCAACCTAGTTTTCCTTCTAGGATTTGGACTTCCTATGGAGGATGGACTTCAGCACTGTGCTATCAAGGAAATAACATGTGACTTGTACTCCAAAATCTTAATCAGCTGAAGAGGTCAGAGGTTAGTGAAGGTAAAGGCCAGCTAGGAAGTCCTCAAGACCTGAAGTGAGTCAGTTTAGCCAGAGCTCAGATTAAGGATCATCAGTTGGAAGTTGTAGTTTTTGCTCTGTTCCCAACAGAGAGATCAGGAGCAATAAAGGTAATAAAGTCATCCCACCTGCAACAATGCTTTTCTTGTAGCAGAGAAAGATGCTTCTTGGAGTTTTGGAGCTCAGTGTTAGGATGAAGAGTAGAACTGCTGTTCAGAGCTGACTTTGGCACTTAGGATGCTATTGATCAATAAGCAATTAATAAGTGCCAGACACTGTCCAAGGTGCTAGGGAGGCAAAGTCAAACATGGTCAACCCAAGCCAAAAGGAGTTTTCATTCCATCAGTCATGCACTCTTTATGTGTTGTTTTTTTTTTTCTGCTGCTATTTGGAAAAGGAGTTGTGATGGCACAACTCACCTCCATTTGATCTTTTCAGGAAATAAATCATCTCACTTTGGGTAACAGTGGTCTTAAGAGGAGAGCCATTTAATGTGCAGGGTTAACATGAAAGCTTCACAAAGCCTAGACCTAATCCAGGTGGACCCAGTATAGATAATACTGGACACAAAGTCAGAGGACCAGCTGTACTATTTACCTATATTGCCCTGACCTTTTTTTTTAACCCTTCCATTTTAGAATCAACAAGAGTGGTAAGGGTTAGTCAATTGAGGTTAAGTGACTTGTCCTGCATCACATAGCCAGATTTGAACCCAGGATCTCCCTTCTCCAGACCTGGCTCACTTTCCAAAAAGTCACCCAGTTTCCCTTGACTTGGCATTTAAAGACCTCAGTTTCTTCAACTGCAAAATAGAGTCTTAGACTCAAAGAGCTTGAACATCTGGGGAGTGTGATATAGTTGAAAAGGTGATGGATTGGGTATCTGAGGAACTGGGCTCAAATTTCAGCCCTGTGTAACACTGGATAAATCACTTCATAAGATTCTAGTTTCTTCATCTATAAAATTATGAGATAGAACCTTGTCCTTTGTATACATACCAGCCCACAGTCCTCAGTGTTATTATTTCTGTGATCACATATGAGCAAAAGGAACTAAGTTGCCCAGGGTGCCACACCTCATCCATATCAGAGCTAGAATTTGAATCTAAGTTCTCCAACCTAAAGTCAGCTGTTCCAACTCTTTAGTAGCTGTTCATCAGGGGTTCTTATCCTTTTCTGTGTGTTGGATTCCCTTGAGGAGGTCTAGTGACACCTAGGGAGGCGTTCTCAGAATACTATTTTTAAGTAATTGAAGGAAATGCTAAATTTCATTTAGATGTTGGTAAAAATAAAAATGCCATTTCCCCATTCAAATTCACAGACTGCCAGGTGAAAAGCCTTTGTTGTATATAGATACAGGATTTTTTCCCCTCCCAGAATTTTATTTATCAGTGTAGAAAATTCCCAGGTAAGAAAAATCCCTCTACCAATGTAGATCTGCAATTATTCTGCAATATATAATTTTAGAAAATGATCTTGGACACCTAAAAATTAAATGACTTGACTAGGATCACACAGCCAATAAGTATTAGTGGTGGATATTGAAAGTAGGATGCCTTGGCTTTGAGGCCAGCTCTCTGTTCTCTATGCTAATTAGCTTATTTGTGATAAAAAGAGCAAGGGAGGGAAGAGAGAGAAAGAAAGAAGAAAAGAGGAAGGAAGGAAGGAAGGAAGGAAGGAAGGAAGGAAGGAAGGAAGGAAGGAAGGAAGGAAGGAAGGAAGAAAGGAAGAGAGAAAGGAGGGAGGGAGGAAAGAAAGAAAGAAAGAAAAGAATAAAGAAAAAGAAAAATGAAGGAAGGATGATAGATGAAGGGAAGGAGGAAAAAAGGAAAAGAGAGAATAAAAATAGGCATATTGGAAAATAGATGTTATATACATACATATATATTTATATATATGTATGTATATACATACATTACATACATACATATATATTACATACATACATATTACATACATATATATTTACATGTTATGGTTTAAAGTTAATTTTGTTATATATGAATCATTAGTAAATGTATGAATTTCAGTTCTGTTCTTCTGTTGGGATGGCCGTGTATTTGTTAACCTAAAGAAAATATTTCCTTAAAGGTTCAGCTCAGTTACTACCTCCTACATGACGCTTTTCCTAATCTCTCCCATTGTTAGTTTCTCCTCCTCCCCCAAATTACTTTATACTCTTTAGCATTTACTTTGTGTGTACTTTGTTCTGATTCCTGTGTACATGTGGTTTGCCCTCATAGGATACAAGATCCTTGGGAGCGAGAACAGTTAAATTTTTTATATCCCCATTCTCTTTGCTAGAGTAGATTCTTAATAAATGTTTGTGGAATAAATGACAGGTATTATATGAAGAAAAATATATATGTAAAGTAACTGATCCTCCCCCAGTGTCTTCTGTAGAAGGCAAGAAAGCTGAAAGAATCTGTGGAAATGACTTTAGTAGCTTTACACAGCCTCAAAAGACACCTTTTAACATGAAAATGATATAAAATCAGTAATCATTAGAGACTTATAATGGAATATGATATATGGAAGGAGTCACAAGACCCAGGCTCTCATTTGGGTCTACCACCAACCAGTGTGCTGTGCAGTCTTGGCCAAATGGCTTTCCATTTCAGGATTCTGGTATCTTTATAAAATGATAAGATTGTACCAGGCCTCAGTTTCCTTATCTGTAAAATAGACTAGATGACCATGGGGGGGGGGGTCCTTCTGGATCCATGACCTTATGATCCTATGAGACTATGTCTAGATGGTATTCAAAGTCCTTTCCAACTTTAAAATGTCATATATTATTCATAAATTGATTAATGACTCAATGCTAGCTAAGGATATTGACCTACAACTGACTATAACACAAACACACATCTATTTAACTTTAAATATGTTTTCATTTTCTAACTGGTACCAGTGACTAGCAAAAGTAGAGGACTTTAACTCAAAGTCAGTCAGCTAATATTTGTTAAGCACCTACTATGTGCCAGGCATATTTTTTATTAAAAAAAATAAAAAATTAAAAAATTAAAAATAAAAATAAATTTATTTTAAAAAATAAATCAAAAACAAAACAAAAACCTGTCCCTAATTTCAAGGAGCTCATAGTCCATCTAATGGAATAAATTATTCAAATTGACATTGAAATAGAAACAGGACCCTTACAAAAGATAACTACTGAAAATCCCTAATTAATGGATATACTAATTAATCCTAATTAATGGCTTTGCTAATCCCACAAATTTATTAATTGGCCTTCTTCATTGTTAAAACAGTCAAATGTTCATATTTTAGTAACTATGTAATCCACATATCTATATCTAGACAAAGATATTTGTAGCCCTGAAGAAGATAATCCTAAAGAGCGCTTAAGAAGCCTCTGTGGGAGCAGCTAGGTGGCTCAGTGGATAGAGCCAGACCTGGAGATGGAATGCTCTGGATTTAAATATCCTCAAATACTTCCTACCTGGGTGACCTTGTACAAGTCACTCAACCCTAATTGCCTAGACCTTACCATTCTTTTTCCTGTATTGATACTCTGTATGGATTCTAATTCAGAAGGTAAGAGTTAAAAAAACAAATTGAAGGGTCTCCCTGGGTCAGAGAAACCCAGTAAGTTTGACAAATAAAACCAAGTAAAGGAATCTTAGAAATCATGTTTTTGCATTTTGTTTTACTCATCTTTATAAATACCCACATCCACATTTGCAAGTTTCTGCCATTGGTTCCAATTATAGCTCATTTGTCTGATGACGGTGATGCTGCCACCCGCTGCCCCCGCTGCCTGCCGGCTCATAGCAGATTCCAGGCTGGGGTTCTGGGCTCCCTTCCTAGATGCAGGTGGCCCCCAATCAGGAGACAAATGTAAACAGCTCTTTATAAATGCAGCAGAGGGTTAATGCAGAGTCATGGTGCCTACCCCACTCAGCAGAGGAGCTGAACTGGGGAAATGACCAACCCTGAATGCCCCAAATAAATATTGATGTGCAAATAAACCAGCCTGGTGTAGAATAGTATTGGTTTACAAATGGGAGGAAGCAGAAGGCTTGGTTGAACTTAGTTTTCCTCTACTAGGAGAGAACAGCTCTTCACTCCTTTACAGCTCCGGCTAAATCCCTGAAGCCTCCTCTGGGCTGGCAACAGTTGTGGAGGTTTTTATTCTGGGTGAAAAACAAAAACTCAGCAATGCTAAGTTTTTCACTGATCTGGAAAACCCTAGACCTTTATGCTGGGGTTCCCTCCAGTCCCAGATAAATATCTCAATACCTCTCTGGGACAGTTGTAAAATAAGTGGGATTAAATTAGTTGAACTCCTAAGATTTCATATATGTATATAAAAATATATGATTGGATGACCTGGGTTCCTCTGCCTCTTATATGTAATAAGTATATATAAATATGTTTTTTGTTATCTCTTTGTATTTTAAAGTGTTTTGTTTTTCTTTTTGATTATTTTTAATTTAATAATAACAAATAACGGAAATACAATATATAAATAATAGAAATAAAATATATAATAAAGAATTATGATTAATTTTAAGTTTATTTTTAATTTTTCTTATTCTTTTTATTATTTTCTCTTTTGTTTTCTTTTTCTAACCTTTCTTTATCTTTTTTATTTCTTTTGGGGCTTAAATTTTTTTTTTTACTTTATATGACTTTGAACAAGTCACTTAATCTCCCTGGCCCTCAGTTTCCTCATCTGTAAAATGAAAGTGTGGGATTAGTTGATCTCTGAAGTTCCTTCCAGATCCATATTTATGATACCATGTGACTGCTTGAGCCACAAAAACAAATGAAGAAAACAAAAAGATCCTATATTCATTGATCCCTGTCAGGACCAGTGGGAGAGGAGCTCCCTGAGTGGGGATGAGATAGGAGGAACAGCTCTTGAAGGGGTTAGTGATACACTGAGATCCCTTCATCTTCTCTTTTAGGATAGTGATGCTTAGGGAAAGAGACAGGTAGGTACCACAGTAGATAAGAGTACCAGGTCTGGAGACAGGAGGTCCTGGGTTCAAATATGACCTCAGACACTTCCTAGCTGTGTGACCTTGGGCAAGTCACTTAAGCCTCTTTGCCTAGCCCTCACCACACTTTTTAGAGCTTTAACATTTTAGAACTAATACTGAGTAAGAGTTTAAAAAAACAAACAAACCATGCCCTGAAAAACTTAATGAACATCCTCAAATGCCTCATTTCTATTTGTCCTAAAAGATGTTGATTTTCCTGAAAATTCATTCATTCATTTTTTCATCTATTCATCCCATACCTAAAAATTGTCTTTTTTGTGGGGTCCAGAGCTGTGATTTCCCTGACCAATGGAACCAATGTAGATTGTTAATTTTTTTTTTGCAACATTAAGAGTTTTAGAGAGTTGCCTAAGGCACTGAGGGGCTAAAGAATTAATCCAGGACCACAGGACCAATATAAAATATTAATAATAACCACAGTGAGTAACATTTTACATTGTATCATATGATCTTTACAAATACCCTGTGAGATAGGTGCTATTATTATTATCCCTATTTTGCAGATGAAGAAACTGAGGCTCAAAAAGATGAGGTCAGTTGCCCATAGACATGAAATTAATAAGTGTCTGAGGTCAGATTAATACTCTAATTACCAAACGATACTTCCAAATATCTTGTACATAGTAGACATTTAATGAACATGTGCTGAATTGCATTTGCCAAACATTTGAGTACCTACTGTGAGCAGAGAATCCTATGTATGTTTCTGAGGGAGGTGTGAAGTTTAGATAAGACATAGTGTCTGTCCCGAAGGACCTGATATTCTAGTAGCAACCTAAGGAACAAATAGCATTACTTGATAATACAAAAAAAAAAAGAAGTATGTGTACTCTAAGACAGGAGATCAATGCATATAGATTGTTTTTTGTGGCTTACAGTCACATGGTATCATAAATATGGACTGGAAGAAGCCTCAGAGATCAACAAAAACAATACCTTCATTTTATAGATGAAGGAAATTGAGACCCAGGGAGATCAAGTAGCTTGTTCAAAGTCACATAAAGTCAGAGAAAATTTAAAAATACAGGTTCAAAGGAGACTTCAAGAAGGAGGTGGAATTTACATCTAAAGAAGGGGTAGGAATTCAACAAGTGAAGGCTTTGGGAATCATGTGAGGCAAAGGCATGGAGAGCAGGAGAGCACCAGGTATATTCAGAAGCATAGACACTCATAAAGGGACTAGTGGTAACGATTGATGGCAAACCTTTTAGAGGAGCAGGTGATGTTAGAAATGTACTTGGGTGGGTGTGGAGATGGGGAGGGGAGCATCTCGGCCCCCTGTCCCTCGGGCTTTCTAATAATGAACTCTGGTAAACTTTGTGCTTGGACTGTAGTGAACTTGCCCACAGAGAGAGTTGCATGGCATGCGTGCCATAGGTTCACCACCACAGACCTAGGATGTGCTGACTCTCTTGGTCACACCTTGGTCTATGGTTTTGGTTCACTTATCAGAAGGCAAGATTGTCTGGATTGGCTGATACAGTGCTTAGAGGGGGTAGTAAGAGATAAAACTAGAAAAGTAGAAAAAGATCCAGAAGGACTCACTGACAATTTTCTTGAATAGAGAAGCCCTTCTAAAGCTCCCCTGATGAACTTTATGACTACTACCATAAAGCTTCAACAGGAAACTCACTACCTCCTAGGTAGTCTGTTCCATTTGGGGATAACTTTGTAAGAATATTTTCCTGAATATGTAACCAAAATCTGCCTCCAAGATAACATTTCAGGTGCTAGTTCTGTCCTCTTTGAACCCAGTAGAACACATCTAATTCCTCTTCCCTATAACCCTTCCAGTACCCAAGCATAGCTATCATGTCCCCTATTAAGACTTCTCCATGTTAAACATCCTCAATTTCTCCATGTGGCTTGAACTTAGTTCTCTTCATCATCCTGGATGTTTTTTATCTCGTCGATATTTTACCTAAAATGTGTACCCAGATGTGAGCACTCTTCTCCAAACATAATCTGACGAGGGTTGACTACAGAAGGGACTGAATCCCCTTTGTCCTAGATTTTGTCTTTCTTAATGAGACCTAGTCTTTTTGGTGGCTGGGCTGGGTAAGCCTAAAACCTCCAGATCCTTTTCATATGAATTGTCGAATAGCCACATCCCATTCCTCCTTCCATCTCCTATGCATTTTGAGCCAAAGATTGGATTACATTTACCTTTATTAAAATCTGTCAAGTCTGGGTTTTGCTATCATGCTATTAAGCTTGAATTTGAAGTTCAGTCAATCTTTCCCTCCCCTGCCCACCACCGATCTTTTTAGAGGAACTTTGGCAAGGCATTTTGTACTTGTACGGACAAGTTTTTTTTTTTTTTTTAAGATTTTAAATTTATCCCCATTTAATTCCAACTTATTAGATTTGGTCCAATGGTTCAACTTCGTGAGATATTTTTGGATTCTGACTCTCATTTAATATGTTAGGTATCCTTTCCTTGCTTTGTGTTTTCTGCGTATTTGGAAAGCATGCCACCTACAGCTCTCTCTAAGTCATTGATAAAAATGTCTGGGTTCCCTGGATGAGGTATAATAAATTGGAGATCCAATCAGGATCAGTTTACATCTGAGAAGGTTTAAGCAGATGACCACCATATTAAATATTCCTTTTCTTCAGTGGGAGGAGGTTATCATACCCATTTCTCTAAACTCCACTTTCCAGGGGCAGGAGCAGGGACAATATAGTCAGGGCTGCTTAGATGCCCCACTAGTGGACCCCACCATAGGATAAACCATTATGTTATAATCTTTACCCAGGGGCAGCTGAGTGGCTCAGTGGATAGAGATGGGAGGTCCTGGGTTCAAATCTGGTCTCAGACACTTCCTAGCTGTGTGACCCTGGGCAAGTCACTTCATCCCCATTGCCTAGCCCTTACCACTCTCCTACCTTATAACCAATGCACAGTATTGATTCTAAGACGGAAGGTAAAGGTTTAAAAAAATAATAATCTTCACCGTGTTATGTAGTTAACCCCATTTACATTCAGTTAATAGTTTTGCCCCTTGATTGCTCAGCATTTTGAGGGATTTGACATTTTAAGAACAATCAGCCTACTGAAAACTAATTGGAAATGTGACAAAGAATAGTCAGAATGCCTTCCCCGCCTGGCTTCGGTCCTATTATCCCTGGATCTAAGCTTGGTTGATAGAAATGCCATCAGCATTAGGGAAAAGTGCTGGAGTATAGTTGGGGGGTTGAGGGCAAGGGGATCCTAGAGAAGCTAGACATGTTCATATTGGACTTGGGTAGCTTAAAACCTTCAGATCCTTTTCATATGAATCTTTGAACAGTTATAGCCCATTCCTCCTTCCATCTCCTAGGCCATTTTTTTGGACCTCAAGGACCCGGGTTCAAATTCTATTTCATTATGACAGATATGACTACCTTTGTGATTTACATCTAATTACCTTCCCTGCTGTTAATTTTCCTATACCTTAGTTTCCTTATTGGTAAAATTAGAGAATTAGATTAAATCATCCTAAGAATGGCCATGTCATCATCATTTCACACTGATTTAGACTACAATCTTTCCTTCCAAGGGGAATCAGAAATGAAAAAAAAATCCTCCTATTCTCTTATATCTGTCACTGATCTTGACTTCATAAAAACTACAGAAAAGGATCCATAAATCTTACCTTTTAAGTATCTAGAATCTTGGATTTTGGGGGGCTAAAAAGAACTATAGAGATCATTTAGCCTAGCCCCCTCAGATGGGGAAAATGGAACAAACCAGCATCAGAAAGATGATGGCTGAACCAGGATTAAAAACAAAGACTTCTCATATCCAATCCAAGCCTGTTGCACTCACTGCGTGCTGTCTCCTTCATTGCAAAACTGCTTGGGAGTTGCCTTTTTCATTTTGACCTTGCATGAGGGACTATTTCAGGAGCTAGTGGGCAGCCCCTTATTAGGGGTCTCCGAGCAAAGACTACTTCCACCCCTTGTTGGATATATTGAAGTGGGGATTCTTTCTGGAATGTGGGCTGAGTTATATTGTCCGTAAGGTCTCTGTCAACCCTGAGATTGTGTGATTCTGAGATCTGTGACCCACATATAAATGACACCAAGAAATTCTAAGAAAACCAGTCAAGGTGAATCCAGCCAGTGTTTTGGGAGGACTTGACTTAGCTAGACAGGAAGAGGCCAAGGAAGAAAAAGGTAATCTTCTTGGAAGGATATTCTTAGCATCCCCTGAGTGTTAGCTGTTGATTACTCTCTCCTTGGAAGGACATATAGCCAGCCTAATCCATTCAAGCTTTGTTGATCTGGTTTTTTAAAAGCAGGAATAAACTTACTGTTGTTTTATGAATTGAAGAGATTAATTATAGGTTTGGAATTCATTGGGCATATTTTTAGAAAGCTCTGTTCACAAAAACAAATAGCGCTTCTTTCTGTACTAGGGAAATCAGCGGGCTCGCTGCCTGTTGGGGAGGGAAGAAAACTGACCATCATTTTAAAATACCAGAACTTTGAATGAGGTTGGAGTGCAGAGTTCATGTCAATCATTGGTTTTGCCAAAGGCTGTCCAGTGAGGCAAAGGGTCTGGATCAATCTAGTAGATAGGAGGTAGTGGGTTCTCTGTCACCAATTTCTTGGTCTTCAAGGTTTTGTAGATGGAATTCTTGTTCAGATACAGGTTGAATTAAATAGATTCCTTCCCACTCTGAGACTGAGGGATAAAAAGAGGTGGGACTAAGTAGGCTCCATGTTAAATATTTGGATGGAGAGCGGTGCCTGGAGTCAGGAAGACAGGTTCAAATCTGGCCTCAAACACTTATTGGTGATTATCTACATAGAATATGATTTCAAGGGGACTGGGGATACTCACTCCCCTGAAAAAATCTCCTCCTCATTCTCCCTGAAATCTCTTGAATAAGAACAGAACCTTTTATTCTATAATATTGTTAGACTATAAATTATATGAAGGCAGGGAATGAGATGACATCATTGTGCTCTCCTTTGTCCTCTAGCACAAGACTCTGCACAAAGAAGGAACTTAATTTCCTTTTCTGTAAAATGGGGATAATCATAGCACCTTCCTGATGTGGTTTTCATAAGAATATAATGAATTAATGCATGTAAAGTGCTTTGCAAACGTTAAGGTAGTTTATAAATGTGAATTGTTACTTGTGAAATGAGTTATAAATTATGATGATGATGATGATTAATAATCTTTAAAGGTATATAAGAACACTGTAGAGTTCACAAAGCTCCTTTCCATAAATCAGCTCATTCAATCTTTGGAACAACACCTCAGGGTTGGCAGAGCAGGGCAGACAAATGTTATTATGCTTATTGATCGGATGAAGAAATTCATCAGAGCTGTGAAAACACTTCCCTAAGATTACATAATTATTTAAATATTTGATAAAGTGAAGAGAGTGCTCAGTCTGAAGTCAGGAAGACCCAAGTTTCAATCTGGCCTCAGTTGGATGTATATTCCTGGGCAAGTCACTTCAGCTCTGTTTGCTTCAGTTTCTTCATCTATAAAATGGGGATAATAACAATATTTAACTCCCAGAATTCTGGTGAAGATCAAATGAGATATTTGTAAAAAGTACTTAGCACAATTCTGGAGCATAATGGATGCTATATAAATGCTTATTCCTGTCCTTCTCCTTCCCTCCCCTAAATTGCTATTTAATAGAAATTTTAGCTATTGATGCTTTTTTCCCCAGAGACTTTTATTATATTTTTCAGTAGCCTGCAGAAACAACTTTTAACATTTGTTAGCTATTAATGCTTTAAACTTTAAACACTGAGATTCTTAGGCTGTCATATATTATGGGTGAAACTCAAATCCAAGCTCTTTCTACTCTGCCCCATCCAGTAAGCATCCACAGTGTAACCCTATAACATAGCTAACTCTGGGTGGATGGGGGTGTTATTATCCCCATTTATCAGATGAAGAAACTGAGTCTCAGAGATGGGAAGGCAAAGATGCCCAAGATCACCCAGCTGGTGCTCTTTTCACTGTGCCACATGTCACAGTGAGAGATGAAGATGCTAAGGAGGCTGGAAGGTGGTAGACCATGACTGAAAACCAGGTGCTTTGTTGGGGGTAGGGACTTTCAGGAGGGAACAAGAAGGGACTGAAGGGAAAGAAAAGATATAGACTGAAGTCCTCAAGCATTTCTTCAAAGTTCGGCTCAAATACCACCTTCTAGGGGCAGCTTGCCTAGCCTAAAGAGAGGAGGTCCTGGGTTCAGGTCTGGCCTCAGGCATTTCATAGCTCTGTGACCCTGAGCAAATCATTTACTCCCAAATGTCTTTATCACTTTAATCTTAACCCTTAACCACTAGCCCTTAACCTTAACTCTTAAGCCTTTAACCACTCTTTTGTCTTGGAAGTAATATTTAGTATTTATTCTAAGACAGAAGGTAAGAGTTTAAAAAAAGAAAAATTTCCTTCTCTGTGAAGTCTTCCTTGATTTTTCCTCCATCCCTAACCTGTTAGATATTTTGTTTATGTATATATATATATACATATATATTTATATATGTTATACGTGTCATCTCTCCCTTTAAAGTAAGCTCTTTGAAGGCAGAAATTCTTTTGTCTTTGTCTATTCCCCCAGCACCTTCACAGTGTCTGGCATACAAGTAGGTCTCAAAAAATGCCTGGCAATGGGTGGATTGACTGAAATCATCCTTCCTAATTTTGTCCAGAGTAAAGCCCCTGCCAATGAATTGTCCTCATCCCATTTTCCCCAGAACAATCAAATTCTGAAAATCATTAAGCACCTACTATGTGCCAAGCACTCTGAGAGGCACTGGGGATGCACATACAACCAATGAAATAATCCTCACTGTCTAGGAGCTTACGTTCTCTCAAGAGAGGCAACATGGACATAGATCCTACCCCATACGAGGGCTAGACCTTCCATGTTGTAGACATGACCCTGATGGAGACAAACCAAAATCACCTGGTGAACAAGGCTGCTTTCTTAGAGACTTCTAATCATGGCCACTGTAGGCACCCCAGAATCCCAGCACAGGATGTCTGGGCATCAGACTGATAGCTAATGAGGTCTTCCACCCAATTCCTCCTGCATCCCGAGCTAACGCCTTCAAATCAAACTGCCAGAGTCAAAGACTGCCTCTCCCCCTCCCGAAAGACTCAGGCTGCCCAGAAACTCCTGAGCATCCTCCTCCCAATGCGTGCCAGACAATTTGGTACCTCTGGTTTTATACATTAATACAGGATGGAACTGGGCCAGTGGCTTAGCTAGCGAGCAGTCTGTGCGGGCACCACACATCCTGGATTTATTCCCTTTCTCCCCTCGATACACCAGGAGCCCGTCTCCTGCCCCACCAGCCCGCTTTGGGGACCTGCCTCTCCACTGACCCTATCTCCATGCCCCTGTCGCACAGTCCAAGGTTCGAGAACTGGAAGAGAAATGTCGGACCCAAAGTGAGCAGTTCAACCTCCTGTCTAGGGAGCTGGAGAAGTTTCGGCAGCAGGCGGGGAAGATCGATCTGTTGAGCGGTAACTCTGTGGTCTCCTTGGATATCCCAGCCTCCCCTAACAAGCCTTTCACCCACTTTATGAATGGAATAGCCGCCTCCTTTGGCAAAGGTAAGAGATCTGAAACCTCTCCCAAACTCAGTTTCCCCTGCTAGATACAGAGGTAACTTCAGGAGAGGAAAAGGGGTGACGTAGGATTGACCAGACACCCCACTTCTGATGCTATTCACTGGGGGATCCTGGTCGATTCTCTAAGTCTGAGCTGTCAAACACGCTTGCCACGTGAGGCTTGCAGCATTCCTCACCACTCTAACCAGATTAAAATATAATGGGGAAATAGTTCACAAAATAAAATAGGTACCAAAAAATCATAGCTAATGTGAATACATGGTTTTCTGACTCCATAGGCAGCCCACAGGGATCCTCGTGTCTGGGTTCGTTGCCTCTGTTTCTATTTGAGTTTGACACCCCTGAACTCAGTCATTATTGCCATCTGTTTTTGGGGGAGGAATGAAATCAGAGCTGTTTCTCTTTGAGGGGCAGTGAGGTGGCTCAGTGGATAGAGAGAGCCTGGCTTGGAGATGGGAAATCTTGGGTTCAAATCTAGCCTCAGACACTTTTTACCTCTATGATCCTGGATTAGTCACTTAATCACCATTGCCTGCTTCTTTCTGCTCTTCTGCCTTGGAACCAATACACAGTATTGATCCTAAGATAGAAGGCGAGGGTTTAAAAAATAATCATCCATACTTGATGATCCACTTTGATTTGGAAAAACCCACTGCTGAGGAAAGCGATGATGATTTTCTAAAGCTAACCATGAAATTTCTGCTTGGAAAACACCATGGTGATGACAGCTCAGCTTAACGTTGTCTTGGTGAGATGGGAGCCTGGGCACAAACAAAAACATCCTAGAGTTTATTCAAGGAAACCAGTCTATTCCTCCCTTGGGGCATGAGAGGGAAGAAGCTCTGGGGGTCTGGGCAATTCTGAAAGCAGTTTGGAGCCCATGATGCAGGCAACATTAAATGGAGCAAATCCACAATGCCCAGATCCCACTGCCTTGAAAAGCTAATGCTGTTCTAATCTACACAAGTTAAGGACTAAAGTCTAATCTTTGCAACAAAAATAGGCAGAGGAAGGCAGAATGCTATAATGTCTAATGCAATCAACTTGTAGCCAGGAAGAACAGGATTCAAATCCTGCCATAAACATTGTCTACTTGTGAGTAGACAATAAATGATTGTCAATCAGACCTTGCATGATTCATCTACCTTCTGTTCAGTTTTCTCATCTGTAAAATGGGGGCAAGAGGGTTGGATCCAATGTCATCTTGAGTTTCTTTTAGTTCTAAATCTTTGATCCTATGATATATTCATTGAAGTCTTTAACTCTTTTCTGGTCCAGGTAGAGAAGGTAGAAAGAGCCAATTTTTTTTTCATCCTTACCTTCCATTTTAGAATCAATACTGTGTATTGGTTTGAAGGCAGAAGAGTGGTAAGGGCTAGGCAATGGGGGTTAAGTGACTTGCCCAGGGTCAAACAGCTTGGAAGTGTCTGAGATCAGATTTGAACACAGGACCTCTTATCTCTAGATCTGGCTTTCAATCCACTTAGCCATGTCGTGGCCCCCAGAGTCAAATTTTACTAGATCATAGGCTCAGATCTTCCTTCATTCTTTCTTCAGGGGAGGGAAGGGGAGAGAGAAAATCAGATGCTTCACTGCAGTAAGTGCCCCCGATTGGCAAAGCCAACCTGGTTCATAGATTAGATAGAGCATCCTCTACTTTGATGCTCTAGGAAGCAGAGTCCTAAAAGTTTTAGTGCTAGAGGCAAACAGCAGGAAACATGCTTCCTAATCAACTGAGTGGTTCATGATATTAAAAAAGAAGACAAAGAAAGAAGTAATTAAAATAAATGCAGTTAAGCAGGAGGGAGAGCAAGTTATTACACTGACTTCTTTGATACAGAAGAAATGCTGTTGCTCTTCAGTAATTTCAGTTATATCTGACTCTTCATGACCCCATTTGGGGTGCTATTGGCAAAGAGACTATAGTGGTTAGCTGTTTCCTGCTCATTTTACAAATAAGGAAACTGAGGCAAACAAGGTGAAATTATTTGCCCAGGGTCACACAACTAGTAAGTGTCTGAGTCTGGATTTGAATCCAGGTCTTCCTGACTCTGGACCCAGTGCTCTGTACATGGGTTAAATTTCTGGAGCAGTGGGAATAACTCTGGGTTGACCATCAGAATACCAGTTTGAATCCCATCTCTTCCTCCTTTCTACCTGTGTGAACCTGGGTATGTTGTTTATCCACTCTGGGTCTCAGTTTCCTGGTATGAAAAATGAGAGGATTGGATTAGATCAGTGATGTCAAACACAAATAGAAATGTGAGTCACTAAAGCACACACAAGAACCCTGGTGGGTGCCTATTGACTTAGAAAAGCATATATTAATATTATTACCTCTGTTTTATTTTATTTTTAGGTATTTTATTAAATATTTCCCCATTCCATTTTATTCTGCCTCCTTTCTCAGGAGTGTTGTAGGCTGCATGAGCCCCTTCCTCCTATGAAATGCATGTCTGTCACCTCTGGACCAAAGGACCTCTAAGGTCCTAGGTGGGTAGCAGCTAGGTGGTTCTAAAGTCTAGAAGTCTGGGCCTGAAGTCAGGAAAACTCATCTTCATGAATTTAAATCAAGCCTCACACACTTAATAGATGTGTGACCCTGGGTAAGTCACTGAACCCTGTTTGCCTCAGTTTCCTCATCTGTAAAATGAGCTGGAAAAGAAAATGGCAAACCATTCCATTATCTCTGCCAATAAAACCCCAAATAAGGTCACAAAAAGATGGACATATCTGAAACAACTGAACTGAATAATTCTTGTCCCCTGTACTACAAGTCCCACCTTGAGACCCTGACCTCTAAAAGATTACATTCTCCTGGAAGAGACCACACATACACAATTAATTTGAGGAGAGAGAGAATACTAACAACTGGTGGGATCAAAAAGAAGGTACCCAGTTTTCCCTCTGAGTATTCTCTGATTTCAGGCATACTAGCTGTGTGACCCCGGGCAAGTCACTTAATCTTATTTGCCTCAGTTTCCTCATCTATTAAAAAAATTAGCTGGAGAAGAAAATGGCAAACTACGCCAGTATCTTTGCTAAGAAAACCACAAGTAGGGTCACAAAGAGTCAGACACGACTGAAAAAAAAATTAACCGAGAAATGACAACAACAAGGTCCTAGGGGTGTGAGGCTGCAGAGACAATCAGGAAAAAAAATCCCTTCTCTCATGAGACTTGAATATTTTTTGGGAAAATAGGGTGAAAATATATTTAAAATGTAAAATACATTAAAAAGCAAATAACAGAGTAATTGTAAGTGGGGAACTACTTGCTGAGGGAAACAGGAACGACTTTGAGTAGGAGGTGGTACATAAACTGAGCACTGCAGGAAGCTAGAGATTATAAAAGACAGGGAAGCAGGGAGTGCATTCTAGGCATGAGAGCAAGATGGTCCAAACTCATTGAGTCATGGCCGACTCTTCCTGACCCCATGGATCACAGCACGCCAGGCGCTTCTGTCCTCCACTCTCTCTCTCTCTTTCTCTCCCCCCAAGTCTGTCCAAGCTCATTTTCATTGCTTCCGTGACTCTCTATCCATCTTCTCCTCTGTCATCTCCTCCTTTCATCTTCAGTCTTTCCCAACATCAGGGGCTTTTCCAACGAGTGCCGTCTTTTCATTATTTGGCCAAAGTATTTAAACTTCAGCTTCAATATTTGACCTTCCAGTGAATGATCTAATTAGTTTCTTTAAATATTGACTTGATTTGATTTCCTTAAAACTACTTTATGAATGGAAAAATGAACTCCTTTGGCAAAGGTACAAGACCAGAAACCTCTTCCTGACTCAGTTTCTTCTGCTAGGGAGAGAGGAAAATAGGTACTGCGGGGTTGGACTTGAAGCAAAGAAGACCTGAGTTCACATCCCACCTCTGTGGGACCCTCCCTGAGTCAGCTCCCTGGGACTTACTGACTAAATCAGAGCTATTCAACTTGCCAGAGTTGGGAGAAAGCATGCAATGTCTAGCAAGAAGCAAGGAAGCCAATTTGGCTGAAATGGAGATATCTAGTCATGTGGAAGAAGCCTGCCAAGGTAGGACAGAGCCAGATTGTGGAGGGCTTGAAATGCCAAATAAGTTTGTATTTTATCCAAAAGGCAAAACGGAGCCATCCATATGACCCTCTTGAGCAAGAGAGTAAGATGGTCAAACCTGGGATTTAGGAATATTAATATGGCAGTAGTCCATATCAGATCAGTAACTCTCCTGGATCTCATTGTCTTAAGAACTAGTCTAGGACAGCGATGGTAAAACCGTGGCTTGAGTGCACACAGAGCACTCTCTGTGGGCACTCAGCCTCCCTCCCTTCCCCCCTCCCCAGTTACTAGAAAGGCAGAGGGACTTGGGTGGAGCTGCTCCCCTCCACCTCTCCACTGTGCCTGATGACATTTATTCACATTCTCTGCCCCTCTGCCCAACAGCCCAATGGGAACTCTTCCTCTCTCCCCTGTATAGGGTAAGGGGGTGGGGCATACCCAGCTTGTGGGGAAGGGGAGGGGCACAGCACTCAGTCTGGGAGGGGTGGGCATAGTACTCCTTCTGAGGGGTGAAGTGGGGGCTGGGCAAAGCACTCTGTCTCTAAAAGGTTCACCATCACTGGCCTCCACAAACTTCAGTTTCCTCTTCTACTAAAAAACAAACTAGGGGGCAGCTGGGTAGCTCAGTGGATTGAGAACCAGGCCTAGAGATGGGAGGTCCTAGGTTCAAATCTGGCCTCAGCCACTTCCTAGCTGTGTGACCCTGGGCAAGTCACTTGACCCCCATTGCCTAGCCCTTACCACTCTTCTGCCTTGGAGCCAATACACAGTATTGACTCCAAGACAGAAGGTAAGGGTTTAAAAAAAAAAAAAACTAATCACTACTGGCAGTTACATAGTAATTTTATGGTTTACAAAGCACATTGCATATTTTATTGCATTTTATTCTTATAGATACCATGTAAGAGGTATTATAGCCTAGTAGATAGAGAGATGGATTCACATGCTGGCTGTGAGACCTCAGGAGAGTCATTGACCTTGTCCCAGGTTATGAGACAGACAAGCTGAGATACTTATTAGTTCTGTGACCCTGGGTGTTACTTAACCTCTCTGAGCCTCAGTTTCCATTTCTGTAAAACTGAGGAAATCTGATATGATGGCCTCAAAGAACCTTCTGGTCTTTGGGCACTTCCTTCCCAGGACTGTTGGAAGGATCAAATGCAGATATTTGAAAACAGCTTCATACCTGGCATGTAATAGCTCTAACAAAACCTTCCTTCCTTCCTTCCTTCCTTCCTTCCTTCCTTCCTTCCTTCCTTCCTTCCTTCCTTCCTTCCT
The DNA here is from genome assembly GCF_027887165.1 of Monodelphis domestica. NCBI lineage: Eukaryota > Metazoa > Chordata > Mammalia > Didelphimorphia > Didelphidae > Monodelphis > Monodelphis domestica. The sequence continues at coordinate 55,221,533 of NC_077229.1, read as the reverse complement.
TCCTTCCTTCCTTCCTTCCTTCCTTCCTTCCTTCCTTCCTTCCTTCCTTCCTTCCTTCCTTCCTTCCTTCCTTCCGCCTTTCCTCCCTCCCTGGCTTCTTCCATTCTTCCTCATTTCCTTCCTTCTTTCCTCCATTCTTCCTTCTTTCTCCTCTCTCTCCCTTTTTCTTTTCTTCTTTCCATTCTTCCTTCTTTCTTCTCTCTCTTTCCTTCCTTCCTCCCTCCCTTCTTTCTTTCTTTCCTTCCTTCCTCCCTCTATCCATCCATCCCTATCTTCCTTCCTTCCTTCCTTCCTTCCTTCCTTCCTTCCTTTCTTCCTTCCTTCCTTCCTTCCTTCCTTCCTTCCTCCCTCCCTCCCTCCCTCCCTCCCTCCATTCCTTCCTTCCTTCCTTCCTTCCTTCCTTCCTTCCTTCCTTCCTTCCTTCCTTCCTTCCTTCCTTCCTTCCTTCCTTCCTTCCTTCCTTCCTTCCTTCTTTCTTTCCCTCCCTCCTTTTCTTTCTTTCCCTCCCTCCTTCCTTCCTTCCTTCCTTCCTTCCTTCCTTCCTTCCTTCCTTCCTTCCTTCCTTCCTTCCTTCCTTCCTTCCTTCCTTCCTTCCTTCCTTCCTTCCTTCCTTCCTTCCTTCCTTCCTTCCTTTCTTCCTTCCTCCCTCCCTTCCTCCCTCCCCTCATTCCTTCCTTCTTTTCCTTTCTTCTTGCCTGCCTGCCTTCCTTCCTCTCCTAAGTCAGGAGCTAACATTCTAGTTTCTACATCAAGTTTTGCACTTGTACAAAAGAGAGGGGGAAATGCCATTTCAGTAAAATTATCTCTAAGGTATACTCTATGGTCCTGACTGAGGAAAAGTGATGATACAGCATCTCTTTTTTTGTGATGGAGGGTAACAGGGCTCGGACTGGGATGCTCCCAGATGAAGCAGTAATGATTCTCAGGCTGGCCCAAGTCAGAAAGGGGCTAGCCATCCAGCAGGCAAGCAGAGGGCAGCAGGAGGCAGCTGTAGCCTCTCAGGAGGATGGCATAGATGCCTCAGAGAAGTTGCATGAAATGAATAATAATCAACAGCAATGTCAACCAGGGCAATTGAGAAGACCCTAAAATAGAACTTGGCTGGGTATTTAAAGCCTTTTTCTGTCTGGCTCTAGTCTACCTTTTGAACTTGATTTTATAATAATTACCCTTCCTGAACTGTATGTTCCTGCCAGATTGGTGTACTTGATAGACCTTGAACTCAGCCTCCCATCTCCAGCCGCTATGCCTTTGTCTCAGATCTTCTACCCACTTACTCCTTCCTAGAATGCTCTCTCCTTTCCTCTGACTCATGATTCCTGATATCCTTCAAGGCTCACAACAGGTGCCTCCTCTTTCCCACAGCATTTCCTGATCCCCCTGGTTCTTAGTGTTCTTGCTTTCTTCAAATGATCTTATATGCATTTACCTTGGGACCAGTGGTATTTTCCCAGTGGTGTGTAAGTACCTCCAGTGGCAAGCATTTTTGAAAATCTGGATTTCATTGGCATAGATACCTTCCATTGAGAAAACCCCCTCCCAATGTAGAGCAGCAGCTTCTCTGCAATCCAGCCTGGGGATGCTGAGAGTTTAAGTGATTTGCTCCTGGTCACATACCAGTACCAAAACCAACTTTCCATTCCTTTGCACTGCCTTCCCTTGCTTTGCACATAGTAGGTACTTAATAAATGTTTAGTGGATTGAAACCCAAATATCTGTAGTCAATCATTGGATCATAGATTTAGGGTTTTAATTTAGAATCCACTAAATTTAAAACGTTTCAGGAAATCAAAGGCCAGAAAAGTGGCAGAAATGAGATTTGAACCCAGGTCACAGGATCTGAAATTTACAACTAAGAGGGACCTTAGAAGTCAGTTGGTTTTGGCAGCTAGGTAGCATAGTGGTTAAAGCACCAGAGCTGGAGTCAGGAGGACCTGAGTTCAAAATATGACTTGAGATACTTCTTAGCTGTATCACCCTGAGCAAGTCACTTAACCCTGATTGAATAGCCCTTGTCACTCTCTGTGTTAGAACTGATACTATGACAGAAAGTAAGAGTTTCAGGGGTAGGGGGAAGGGCAGTTGGTCCAAGACTCCCATTTTAAATATGAGGAAACTGAGGCTAATTTTTCTCCTGCCTTGGATCCAATTCTTAGTATTGAATCTAAGACAGAATGGGGATCAGGGCTCCATGGTGAGCCATCTCTGCTCAACCCTGCTCTTGTAGGAGCCTCGATCTCCAGCTCATCCTGGGCCTCCCCAATGTTCTCCTCATTCCTCCTGCCTCATGCAGTGCATTGCACACAGAAGAAACCTGATAATTCCTCTTTGAATTGAAATGAATTTCCAGATAGAATAAAGGTAATGGCAGCCACTAAGGACACAGCCTCCCCACCCCTCCACTCAGCCCAATAGAACTAGTCTGTGTCATTAATGTCCATGTTCACATGCCAGTGTCTCTGGCCCATGTGTGCTTATATACATATGTGTTTGGAATTTTATTTTATTTTCATCTATTTTTTATTTTATTTTTATGGCCAGGTCAGGACAGTCCTTCTGGAAGTCATTCTGTGATTGCTGAATTTATTCGACCCCGTCCACTCTCCAGTGACAAACCTGAACCACTGTCTGTCAAACCTACTTTTCTATCCAGGTCAAGATCTGGCAGCCCAGGATGCAGATTTGAATCAGACGTGAGTCCTGTTATGACTGTGCCAAGCATTTGCTGGTTTAAATATTATTATTCCACTCTACATTCAAGAAGGAGGCATCTTTCTTCCCTCCCTTCCCCTCTCCTTCCCTCCCTTCCCCTTCCCTTCACTCCCTTCCTCTCCTTTCCTTCCCCTCTCCTTCCCTCCCCTCCCCTTCCCTTCCCTCCCCTGCTCTCCTCTCCCCTTCTCTTCTCTTCCCTCCCTTCTTCTCCTCTCCCCTTCCCTTCTCTTCCCTCCCCTTCCCTCCCTACCCTTCCCTTCCCTCCCCTCCTCTCCTCTCCCCTTTCCTTCCCTCCCCTCCTCTCCTCTCCCCTTTCCTTCCCTCTCCTCCTCTCCTCTCCCCTTTCCTTCCCTCCCCTCCTCTTTCTTCCCTCAATATTCCTTTATTCCATTCCCTTCTTTCCCCCTTTTCCCTTTCCTCCCTCCTTGCCTTCTCTTCCACTCCATTTTCTTCTCTTCTATCTTCCCCTTAACATCCTTACCACCTTCCCACTTTCTTTCCTCCCTCCCTTTTTCCTTCCTTCGTTCCTCTTCTCCTTTCTTCCCTTTCCCTTATTTTCTTCCTCTCCTATTGGGTTTATTATGGTGAGAACTTCTTTTGTTTATGGGATGGCCAATGAAATCCCTTCCAGCTCTTGAATTTTCTGACTATGATTTCCTTCTTCCTTTCCTTCTTCTCTTTCTTATGTCCTTTCTTTTCATTTTCTATTCCTTCTCTCCATCTTCTCTCCCTCCTTTGCCTCTTTCCTTCCTCTGATAGATCCCATCCTGGCATAGGCCTCTCCACCAATAGCTGTTTCCTAATACCAATGTCCTTGTCTGAAGAGACCCTTCCATGTCCCCACCTCTGTGAGGAATGGGTATGCAAAAGGATCACTTGTATTTTCCAGCCTTTCCTGCCACCCTCTTTATGTCCCATGTTTGTCCTCTTTGCCTATTACATGTTAATGGAATGGGATAGCTAAGTATCTCAATGGATTAAGAGCCAGGTCTAGAGAGGGGACATCCTGGGTTCAAATCTGGCCTCAGACATTTCCCAGCTGTGTGACCCTGGGCAAGTCACTTGGGCCCCACTGCCTAGCCCTTACTGTTCCTCTGCCTTGGAACCAATACACAGTATTGATGCTACGATGGAAGGTGAGGTTGTTGTTTTTTTAAATGTTGGTGTCTCATTTTATCAATGAATACACTTTGGAAGTCTGGAGTTCCTGCTTGTAAAGGAAACATCCTTGAAACCCCAAAGCACTAAGGCCATTGACAAACAGCAAGGAAGCTGGTTGGGAGGGTTTGAGGTATGGTATAGCTACAGGTCCTTCAAGAGGTTTGAGGATTTTCTGTGAGGGCACCCAATGCCTGATCTGTTCTCCATGACTCATGCACTGGACCAGAAAGTAAAACAAAAAATGAAAAAATCCTCCCCAAGATGGATTCCTTGGCCATGGCCTTGTGGGCAGTACTTGTGGTGGTTCCCATAGTGAGGGCCAAGAAGTTGTTATTGCACAGGTCAGAGACGCCTGCCCACCCCTGAGGTCCAGTGGCTCCCGACTTCCTGCAAAGAGACCAACAAAACCAGCCCTCACCCCAAGGGGCTTCCTAGCCCCTGTCCCTCCAGGCACGCCAGCCCTAGTAACCAGTGAATCTTCCCAGAATTCCAAGCATGCTGAAGAGGATGGTCTCAAAGCTGAACACATCCTATGGACCTTCCATGGTCCACAGACTTTGAATTATTCCAGACTGAAACATGGAGACTTCAGATTGTATTCTCGGTCTACTATAACTAGATTAGAGTACTATGTATTTGTTGTATTCCTTCTAATAATTACACAAAATACACAGTTTACAATTCCTTACTCTGTGGTGCTTATTCCAAACCTTTCCCTCTGTTCATTTTGCAAAAATCCCAAGTAGACCAAAGAAGAACTCTGAAAGCAAATATGGATTTTGATATTAGATAAAGAGCTGGTCTTGGGTTCAGGAAGAATGGTTCTGAAGGTTGCCTCGGACACTTATTTTGAGACTGTAAATTGGAGCCATCATCTAGAGTTCCAGTGTCTCCAGACTATTCTTTAATTAAAGTAGTTATTATATATTATTATACTAATATCATATATTAGTATATATAACATATATAATATATATTTTATATATTATATATTATATATAATAATATAATATATTATATCATATTAATATAGTAATATATTCTATGTTTAATATATTAAATGTGTTAATATTATGTCATATATTAATATTACCATACAATTAACATATATCATATTAAATATTAATATTAACATATATGGTATATATGAAGTTATATAATTATATATAAATATATAAAGTTTTATATATAAAATATCTACATATAAAGTTATATAATTAAAGTTATTAAAAATAAAGTAAATATAAAGTTTATAAACAGTCCACCAATCTACAACTCTGAAGGAAGATCCCCCACTCAGAAGAAATTGGAGCTCCAGAGTTGTTGTTATTGGGTTTTTTTTTGCTTTTATATTTTAAACCTTTTACTAGACTCTCAAAACATTTACTTTGATGAAAGTAACACTGCTGGTATTTTTTCTGACAATATGACTGACAATAGAAGTTTCTGGATTGCTAGAATAATGTCTTCCTACTGAAATAATGACCCCTTTAGTGCCCTCTTCATCTGAAAATATTGGGGGTTTGGGGGAAGCGAGAAGGAAATCATTGTGATGGTGTCGTTTGGACAAGATCCACCAAATGAATACACCAATCCCAAAGAAATCTCACCAAGTTTGCTGGTCCAACTATTTCTAATTTCTCCCAAATTAAAAAAAAAAAGCCCCAAATCAGTAACTACAAGTGTGGGAAACCCCCAGACCTGAGTTGGCTGTCAGCTAAGAATACTGAAGGCTGATTTTTACTGGGTTTTGCAATGGTTAAATGTTGATGATTTTCAGCTTTGGTATGACAGTCTAGACATCAGATATAGAAAACATCTAGCAAACGAATTTGAGAATTCCAATAATATCAAAAGAATATGGGGCCAGAGGGGGTTGGAGAATATGGGAAATGCTAGAATTTTTAGATCATTTCTCTGCTGTAAATGGAGGTGAAGGGCCAGGAGTAGGAACTCTCATGGGTTTTTCACATTGCATAACAACCTCAGGAACTCATGAATTCATTGTGCTTTTAATAGATGGATAATGAACGGAATTCCAATACCTCAAAGCAGAAATACTCGGGGAAAGTTCATCTGTGTGTTGCCCGCTACAGGTAAAAACCACCCACTTTTCTCTTCACCATCTCCTTCCTGTTCACCATTGTTTCTTCAGGCTGATGCAAATAGCAAAGCAGATTTCTAGCTAGAAGGGAAATCTAGTGATCTAGCCCAGTTCTCATTTTATAGGTCGGGGAATTGATAAAGTCTAGAAAAGTTCTGTCTCTTTTCCAAGATTGACCATTAGGATTCAAACCCAGCTCCTCTGATTCCAAATTTTGTATGTTCCAATTTTTCTGAAGCATTAACCTAACTCAGGTTATGCAGGAGAAAATAATGCTATCCGATAGTTAGAAGGGGTCCAAATGATGTTAAATCCCAACTTTGTAACCTTTAAATGTTTGCAAAATGTCTAACCACCATATGAGATAGATAATCTCCATCTTTCAAATAAGGAAACAGATGGTGAGAGGTAAAGTGTCTTGTCCCTCATCTCATAGCTGGGAAGTATTTGAAATAAGATTTGAACCCCTTTCCTAGACTTCATGTTCAGTACTCCATCTTCAAGACATTTCCAAATTAGCATGGCCAATGACCATAGAGTCAGGTTATGGAAGACAAAGAAATCTAGAGCTAGGAAGGACCTTAAGAATCATCTTGTCTAATGATCTCATTTTGGAGAGGAAACAATTGAGTCTGAGAGAGCAGAAGTGACTTTCCCAGGGTCATACAGCTAATTAGTCTCAAAACTAGGAGTGAACCTCTTTTCTCTCAGGTTTGATGTTCTTTCCATTGCATTGTTCTATCATTTAACATGTTAATCTTATATATGGTTGTACAATTGATATTATGTTGTTTGCTTTTTTTTTTCATTGGGTAGGGGAGGAGCTAGAGAGAAGGAGAGAATTTAGTCATCAGAAATTTTTTAAACGAATGCTAAGAATTTCCAAAGGGGGCAGCTGGGTGGCTCAATAGATTGAGAGCCAGGGCTAGAGATGGGAGGTCCTGGGTTCAAATATGACCTCAGATACTTCCCAGCTGTGTGACCCTGAGCAAGTCACTTGACTCCCATTGCCTAGCCCTTACCACTCTTCTGCCTTGGAGACAATGCACAGTGCTGATTCTAATGTGGAAGGTAAGAGTTTTTATTTTAAAAATTATATATGTACATATATATATATGTATAAGTATATACATATACATAGAGAGTATATAGTTGATTGCTTCACATAGTAGCATTGATAGTTGGGTCCTACACTGGGGATTGGGATTCTGGGGCTCCTTTTTTCTATCCATGTGTCCTTGGGCAAATTTCATAGACTACCAATCAACCAATTAATCAATCAACAAGCATTTATTAATCACCTATCATGTTCCATGAATTGTGCTGAGCCCTAGTTATTTATTCATAGAGGAAAAGCAAAGTCTGTGTCTGTCTAAAGATTTACACCTCGTCTAGGCTCATGTTGCTTATCTGTCTCTGGGGTTCAAACCCTTGGAGTCATCCTCAGCTCCTTATTCTTTTGTGTTCCACCTATCCCAATCATTGCCAAATTTTCTTATTTCTATTTTCATCCCATCTCCCACATGCTTCCCCTCTCCACTCATAGCCACCCGAACTCAAGCCCCCATCCCCTCATAACTGGTCTTCTTGTCTCAAGTCTCCCTTTGTTCTAATTCATCCATTTCTCAGTGACCAAGGGGTTTTCTAAAGGGGAGATCTGAGGAGGCTATTCCCTATGTCTACTTACCTCCAGGATCAAATATAAGTTCCTTTGTTTGCCATGTAAATCCCATTTTTATCTGGTCCCTTCCAACCTTTCTAGTCTTCTTATACTTGACTGCTCTCCACATGCTCTAAGAACTAAAAAGTTAGCCTTCCTGAAGATCCTTGAACATGAGCCCCCATCTTCTATGTCTCTGCCAATGAATGGGATATCCCCTATGCCTAGAATTCTCTGCCTCCTTTTCTTGGCCTCTTAGTTACCCCAAATTTATTCATGACTCAGCTCAGATTCCATGTTCTACAGACACTCTCTCCCGAGGTCCTGATACAGTCATTTTCAGTCATGTTCAATTCTCCATGACCCCATTTGGGGTGTTCTTGATGGAGAGACTGGAGTGGTTTGCCATTTCCTTCTCCAGCTTATTTTACAGATGAGAAAATGAAGATGAACAGAGTTAAGTGACTTGCCCAGGGTCACACAGCTAGTAAGCGTCTGAGGCCATATTTGAACTCACAAAGAGGAGTCTTCCTGATTCCAGACTTTGTTCTCTCCCATACCACCTAGCTGCTCTCTTGGTCAATCAAACTATTAGTGCCTTCCCCTCTGAAATTATTTTCTACCTTTTCTGCATATCTCTTTTTTAAAATTTAATTTAAAATTTTTGTTTTCATTTCCATATTCCTTCTCTCCTTTCACCTCTTCTCTTACCCTCTGAGAAGGCAAGAAATATGATACCCATCGCACGCTGTATATGTTTGATAAGCTCTGAGTTTTTTACATGTTGTCTCTCTGCTCCATTAGAATGGAACCTCCATGAAAGCAGGGATCCTTTTGCCTCTCTTGTCTCCCCAACACTTAGAAGAGTGCCTGGCATATACTAAGTGCTTAATAAATAAATGTTTATTGACTGATGAGTCAAATGAGGAGTTTGATTGGAGAATATCTAAGCAACCTTCCAAAATGGCATTCCATGATTCCCCAAAGACAGTGTGGCTGTGTCATTTGACCTGTTTGCCATGAGTCTATTATCTAGGGCTTGGATAACTGAGGAGGGACAAATGAACAGCACAGGGAGGCTTCTTACCTCCTCTTCAAGAGCAAAAGATGAAATGACTAAGGAAACAAAAGTTCTAGCTTCAGAACATGTTGATTTATTAAGCAATGGCTGCCAATTCTTCAACAAATGGGGACCAGAGCCCTACCTCAGCTTAGTCCTAGATCCTGAATACAGGAAGAGACAGGTTTTTATACCTTAAAAACAATAAGGCTTCTCACTACTGTATTTGACTAGTCTTAAAACAACAACAACAATAATAACGCCCATTAATTAAAAGGAAAGCTACAATATTAGATACTGATTTCCAATTGGAGGAATGATTAGGGACTTTCCAATATGGTAGAGGGAAAGTGAACAGGTGCAATTTCCTGAATTCAGGAAAAGAGATGGCCTCCTGCCCACTGAATGTCTATAAACAATCAAAGGAATATGGAAATAATAACTGATTGACCCATATAGGGCCAGTTTTTAGATAAGACATGTAGGTTGCTTGAGATATGCAGCTAAAAGAAAACTCTTAATATCACAATCTTAGGATTTACTGCATTTCTGTTTGATAGTACCTGGGTCTTTCATTATGGGTCTCTAAAAAGCAGGTACAAGGGGTCCAGTTTCCCAGCCACACAGGGCTGGGTTCAAACAATGCATTATGATTTTCTCTTAAAGAACACTATCCACATCCAGAGGAAGAACCGTGGGAGCAGAAACACAGAAGAAAAATATTTCCTTGATCCCATAGTTCCATGGAGATACAATTGGAGGCGTAGACTCTAAATGATCACTCTATTGTAAATATCAATAATATGGAAATAGGTCTTGATCAATGACACACGTAAAACCCAGTGGAATTGTTCATTGGCTATGGGAGGGGAGGGAAAGAACAGGAATCATGTAACCATGGGAAAATATTCTTAATTAATTAATTAAATTATTAGGGGGAAAAAAGATTTTCTCTTAATTCCTACAATTGAACAAATTTTTCTCACACAGCAGAAATTGGAGTAGACCCATAACCGGATAGGAAGAGCCCTGAACTAGCTCCAGAGTTGAGTCACAAGATGGAACCAACGTGGTTCATTCAATTTCCACAATTAACCACTTGATCTCCTCATTCCATCAATTCCTTCCCAGAAGAGATGGGACCCGGCCCCGCCACGCTCTGACAGAGGGTACCAGTGATGGAGAGACAGCAGGGCAAACATCCAAACATTTCTGTGGCCCCACTCTGTGGTGGTCTTCTGCATACCCCCAGGGCGATAGGCAGGTGCTGAGTGGATGCTTTGGGAAAACATTATCACAAAGCTTTGTCTCCTGCAGCACACGCTGGGCCAGCCAGATCTGCCCCCTTTTCCACTAATGGGCCTGACACAGCAGAGCAGGAATATCAGACATGAAAACTCAGGGAAACACACAGTCCCCCCTGCCAGGCTCGAATTAACTTCACGCCCCCCAGAGAGGAAGGAGATCGTTTTAGGAGCAGGTGCTAAAGGCTTCTCCAGACTGCCAGTCGCTTCCCCGGCCAGCAGGAAACCAAGCAAAAATAAAGTACAATTATGCCATTAATTTATTTATTAAACTTTAATTACTAAGTTGCTGCGGATAACCAAACCCTGTACTCGGTAACTGTCTCCCATTCAAGGTTGCTTTTCTGTTGTCGATATTTCATCGGTGAATTTTTTATGGGTTTCTTTTCTTGCCTTCTCACCCCCCAGCTAATATATGTGGATGGCACATAAAATGTACCCCACAGGGTTGGACTGGGAAAGAGATTTTGCACATCTGCTTAAACTCAGGAAACTCAGTAAGATGCTACCTGGAAAAAATGGTTTTGCTTAGAAATGAAATGCCAGCAATTAAACAGGAAACCTTTGAAAAGTCTGATGGGAGGTTGGATGATACTGTGAAAAGAATAGTGACTCCAGAGGCAGAGGGCTTGGGTTTGAATCCTATCTTGTATACTAATCTCATGACCTTGGTCAAGTCACTCAATCTCCCTTGGCCTGTTTCCTCACATATAAAGTCAATGAACAAGTATTTTTAAGTGCCTACTCTATGCCAGGCTGAGACATGTAGGTGGCTCAGTGGATCGAAAACAAGGAAAAATAATTAAAATCAATTAATTAAAATTAATTTTAAAATTAATTAAGGAAAACCTGAGTTCAAATCCAGCCTCAGGCAACCACTAACTATGTGATCTTGGATATGTCTCTTTCTTTACCTTTGTCTTAATTCCCTAGAGAAGAAAATAACAAAATACTCTGGTATCTTTACTGAGAAAATCTCCTGTAAGACCAGAGAGAGATGTTTGTAGATCTTGGTTGTTGTTAAGTCATTTTTCAGTTGTGTCTGGCTCTTCATGACCCCACTTGGCGTTTTCTTGGCAGAGATACTGGAGTAGTCTGTCATTTTCTTCTTCAGCTCATTTTACAGATGAAGAAACTAAGACAAACAGAGTTAAGGGTCCATGGTTGGATTTGAATGCAGGATGCAGAGTCTTCTTGACTCTAGGCATGTTCTTTTCACTGGTATCACCTAGCTGCCCTTTTGTAGAATTTTGTGGTTGTGTAAACAGGGGAAAGGGGCAGGGATGTAAGTGATGGATTCAGTGTCAGAGGATTTGGGTCCAGATCCCAACTCTTTTAACAATCCATGTGACCTTGGGCAAGTCACTCAAGTCTCTGGGCTTCAGTTTCCCCATCTGTAAAATGAGGAGGTTGAACCTGATGACCTCTGAGGCCATTTTAAACTCTAAACTCTGGTCATATGTCAAATGTGACTTTACCTCAAAATCACCTTTCTTATAACCTTGCAAATAGATTTGAGGATCCTGTGGGATGCTGCTTCCCCCATTCCTTCTAGCACTCGGTTTCCTCTCTGGTGGCAGTTTACTCCCATCTGACTGATTTCTGTTTTTAAACTTGAGTACTGAGGAGGACACCGGTTTTAGCTGCTGACTCTAGAACATTGCTAGTTTAAATTCCCAAACTTGCTGTCATTGCTGTCTTCTCCCTTTTGTCTCTGATAAGAACCTAAAGGTCAGGGGTTTGGGGTAAGTAAATATGAGAGAAAGAGAGACAGACAGACAGACAGAGAGACAGAGACAGAGAGAGAGAGACAGATTGAGGCAGAGACAGACAGACAGGGATGGAGGGAGAGGAGTTGAGAGAGAGAAGGAAGGGAGGGAGAGACAGAACATGTCAGAGAGACAGAGACAGGCAAAGAGACAAACAGAGAGAGACAGAGAGAGAGGGGGGAGGGAAAGGGTAGTGAGAGATGGGAAGAGGGAGGAAGAGAGATATAGAAATAGAGACAGAGAGACAGACACAGAAACGAAGGGAGAGGGTAGAGGGGGGAGGAAGGGAGAGAGAGACGGAGGCAGACACAGAGAGAGACAGACAGACAGAGAGGGAAGAAGGAAGGGAGGGAGGGAGAGAAAGACAGAGAGCAATACAGAGACCGACACAGAGAGACAGACAGACAGAGGGGGAAAGGAAGGGAGGGAGAGAGAGAGAAAGAGAGTGAGTCAGAGACAGACACAGAGAGAAGAGATGGGAGTGATGGTGGCTAGGGAAGAGTTGGGTTTGTTGTTGTTGTTTTTTTTTAAGTGGAACCAGAGAAGCATTTATTAAACATCTTTCATATACAAAGCAATGTGTTGAGATGCAAACAAGAGATAGTCCAGGCTTTTAAGGAGATTGTTTTCTATATCTAAAGATATGAATGCAGATACACAAATTTATCATGATTTAAAGTAGGTTTGAATGTTAACCATTGACAGGGAATCAAGGAAGACCTCACAGAGGTGTTGATACTTGAAGTAAACCTTGAAGGATTCCAGGAATGCAAGAAAGCTTAGACAAAGGCACAGAAATGTGAGCTGGCACACACAGATCAGGGAATTTCAAAGTAAGAATATCAGTTATCAGATACAAAGGATTCAAGACTCAGTTACAAGAATTGGTTTCTCAGAGAACCCAAAGCTAAGAAGGCTAGCTAACACACTGGACCATACATTCAGGAATCAAAAAGATCTGACTAAGCAAAATTGCTGAACAAAGCTCGGTAAGATGAAATGTAATAAGAGTAAATGTAAAGTCTTAAACATGGATTCAAAAAATCAATTTCCCAGCTTCAGTACAGGGGGAATGTGGTTAGACAGAATTTTGTCTGAAGAAGATCTAGATTTTAGGAGACTGAGATCTCAATATGAGTTAAAAATGAGATGTGGAAATCATAAAGCTAATATGACCTTGGGTTGTATTCAGAGAAGAACTGAGTCCAGGAATCAGGAGATGATGGTCCCATTTTTGCTCTGACTTAGTCCAAGCATACTGAGGAAGGTCCAGAGGAGGAAAGGAAGCTAAGATTTTGAAGGAACTTTAAGCTATGCCATATGAGTATTAATTAAAAAAATTAGAAGTGTTGATCCCAGAGAAAAGAAAACTTAAGGGACCTAAAAGTATTATTCAAATATCTGTTGGGATGTTGTATTGAAGAGAGATTAAATGATTTTTTTGTATTTGGTTCCATAAGACCAATAGGTAGAAGTTTTTCATAAAGTAGTAGATTTGACATGAGGAAAAAAATACTAACAATTAGAGCAATCTAAATGGAGAATGGGATACATTAAGATCAATCATTCAACCAATAAACATTTATTAAGCTGGGTGGCTCATGGATTGAGAGCCAGGCCTAGAGACTAGCGGTCCTAGGTTCAAATTTGACCTCAGAAACTAGCTTGCTGTGTGACCCTGGGCAAGTCACTTAATTTCCATTGCCTAGCCCTTACCACTGTTCTGCCTTCGAACCAATTAATATAGTATTGATTCTAAGATGGAAGGTAAGTGTTTAAAAAATGAAATAAAATAAAATTTAATTAATTAATTTTTAAAATGTTAAATGAAATAAAATAAAAAGTAAACATTTACTAATTCAGAGTAATTCATATAAGTTCTAGGGAATCAGAGAGAGGCAAAAGACAGTCCCCTCAAGGAGTTTAGAGTCTAATGGGGAAGGTGGTGAACTCCCTTCAGTGGAGGTCTGGATGAATAAAAGCTAGGTGATCACTTCTAAATAAGAAGGGATTCTTGTTTAGCTAGAGGTTGGCCATGATTTCTTCTGAGTCAGATAGTTAGATGAATAGCCCTCATTGAGCACCTACCATGTCCTAGACATTGTGCTAAATCCTGGGGATTTAAAGAAAGGCAAAAGATAGTCCCTGTTCTTGAGGAGCATATAATCTCCTGGGGAGAAGACAACACACCCACCAAAAAACTACTTGAGTCTTTCCCATTTGGAAATGCTATGATTCATTGATCTGAGTGAAGCTAAGGAGTGACCCTAAGGAGAAGTTTGGATCTAAGTCCCCCATTGATTTGTTCTAAATTTGCTTTATTCTAGTTACAACCCCTTTGATGGACCAAATGAAAACCCGGAAGCTGAACTCCCCCTCACAGCAGGAAAATACCTCTATGTATATGGTGACATGGATGAAGATGGATTCTATGAAGGTTGTTACATTTTTTATTTCTATTTTATGTCAAATAATAAGTATTTATTTCCTCTCCCTGTCACCCCACCCCAATTAAAACAAACAAAAAAATAGAATCAAAATCCTACTCACAAATACTCATAGCCAGGAACAAGAAGAAGAAAAGTTCCACATGGGTGTAATCCAAAAATGTATGTCTCATTCTCCATCTTAAATCTCCCTCCCCTCTTTCAGGAAGTGGGGATCATACTTCATTATGAGTTCTCTGAAATTGTGCTTGGGTTTCACATTCATCAGTCAGTTCTTTCAAAGCTATTTATACTATGTTATTTTTAAAGAAATTTTTCTGATCCTGATCACTTCACTTTACATCAGTTCATACAGGTCTTCCTAGGGTTCTTTGATATGAAGGTCTTTACACTAACATGATCTCCCATTAGCAGCAAGGTCTTTTTCCTGTCACTCCTGTCTTTTTTACATCCGCCTTCTTAGCATCGAAATGTTTCTTATGAGACTACATAGTGTTATTGTGCTATTAGGATTGATTGATGAGAAAATCTATGAGAACCAACTATGTTAACAAAGCTATAATGAATTTATCCTGGACCTATGATTTCATCAGAATAGGGAACTCCTAAGAAGCAGTGTGTAGAAGGAGATAGCAAGCAGGCTTCAGAGTTCTTGTTGAGTTCAAATACATTTTTTCAATGGCTCAGTCAAGTCATTTAACGTATCAGTGTAGCTGGCAATGAACCAACAAATCAAAAAAAAAATTTGTTGAGCATGTACTATGTGTCAGGCACTGTGCCAAGCACCAGGAATACAAGGAAAGACAAAAATGTTCCCTACTTTCGACAAGTTTACAGTCCATTAGAGGGATTGAAGGGGAGACAACATGGAAACAATTATGTACAAATAAGATATATATCTAATAAATAAGGGGTAATCGACAGAGGGAAAGTAATAGCATTAAGGAGGTCCAAGATAGAAGGTGGAATTTTAATTGAGATTTGAAGTCAGAGATAAAAAAGGAAAGTTCCAAGCATGAGGGACAGCCAATGAAAAGGCTCTGTGCTTTGGAAGACCAATCAGCAGGGGCAATTGGGTAGCTCAGTGCATTGAGAGCCAGGTCTAGAGATGGGAGGTCCTAGGTTCAAATTTGACCTCAGATACTTCCCAGCTGTGTGACCCTGGGCAAGTCACTTGACCCCCATTGCCTAGCCTTTATCTATCACTCTTCTTCCTTGGAACCAATACACAGTATTGACTCCAAGGAGGAAGGTAAGGGTTTAAAAATAAAAGAAGACCAACCAGCAAGTTAATGCCATAGTCCAGGTGTGAAGTGACAAGAGTCTGCACCCACATAGTGGGAGTATCAGAAGAGAAAAGAAGCCATATTTGAGAGATGTTACATTTGTTAAAAAAATGTTTACCTTCTCAACAATGCATTTAGGGCCTAACCCTAGTAATGGGATCTCTAGATCAATTAATATGAACATCTTTATAGCTCTTAATGTATATTTCCATCTTATTTTCTTTAAAAAAATTGCAGCTGCCATAACAACATTATGTTAAGCCTATTTATTCCTGTTCATATGCATTTAATTATTTAATTTATTACTTTAGCCCGTGTAGTTCTGTTAACATACATTACTAGCACCATATTTAGCTAGATTAATCCTTAACCAGGAGATACAATCTGTTGCCAGGACCATACTCTTTCCAAAACAAGCCTTTCCAGCTTAGTCATACCTAGTGGAATTTTTGTTCCAATGCCATTACCCCTTATGGATGCAAAATTATTTCCACAGTATGATGAGTATTAAACTAAGACTTTTACAGAATATTTATGCTCTTTAAGTCATTGTTGTCTCACTAGAAACTGTGTGTTTGGATAATCTGTATGCTCAGGGTTAGATCTACTAGTAACCTCATGCAGGCATGTGGGGGCTCTCCATATGTCTATCTTATTTAATTTATCTAAGGTTCTATTAATCTCCTTAACTTCTTTCTTATTTATTTTTTAGTTAGATTTAACTAATTTTGAGAGAGGAAGATTAAAATCTGCCACTTTTATTATTTTGTTATCTATTTCCATCTGTCTCTCATTTAGTTTTTCCTTTAAAAATATGGGTGCTATAATGCGTAGTGCATACAGGTCCAATATTGATAATACTTCATTATCCATAGTAATCCTCCCCCCAACAGTTACCTTGTTCATCTCTTCCAACTCTAGCCATTTTAACCCTAACTCTGTCAGTTTGACTGCTACCCCTGCCTTCTCTGTAACAGCTGAAGCATGGTCTATTCTGTTCTTGCCTCTCACCTTCACTCTGTTTGTCTCTCATCATCAATGTGATTCTTGTAAACAATACATTGTCAAGTCCTAGTTTTACAAATGTAAAATTGATAGGACTTGGCAACAGATTAGATTTGAGGAGTGAGAGAGACTGAGAAGTCAAGGATGACACCTAAGTTATAAGCTTAGGGGATGGAAGATGATAGTATCCTTGATAGTAACTGGTAAACCAGTAAGAAAGGAGAGTTTAGGGGAGAAAATAATGAGTTTGGTTTTGTACGTGTTTTACTTAAGATATCTGCAGAACATCTAGTTGAAGATGTCCAATAGGCAGTTAAAGATGTGAGACTGGGGTTCAAGTGAGAGGTTGGGACTGAATAAATAGATCTAAGAATCATATGTATATAAAGAAGATAGTTGAATCCACAGCAGTTGATGAGATAAGCCAAAGAACATGAAGGGAAAAAGAAGAGGACCCAGGATGGAGCCTTGAGGTCAGTCATGATTAGTGGGTATGGCCTGAATGAAAACTTTGCAAAAGAGATTGAGAAGGAACAGTGAGAGAAAAGGAGAAGAACCAGGAAGGAGCAGTGTCCTGAAACTAGATAGAAGAAAGTGTAAGGGTTAAAATAGGAGTTTTGACAAAATAAGAGAGCAGCTTTTAATAACTTGTTTTAATGATAATATAGTAAGTAGAGTTGTAAATTAATATTATCCCTTTAAGCCAGAGAAAATAAAACTTCTAGCAGCTTTAAACAATTAACAATTTAGTTTAATTAAAATTAAAATAAATTAAAATTAAATTAAAAATTAAAATTAAAATTAATAAAAATAATTAAAATAGAGATAGTAAAGAATATAGTAAAATGAATATAGTAAAGGAGGGAAATATAGGAAAGAGGTAGAGAAAGAAATTTCCTAATGTCTATACTAGTTATCCTATAACTATCTAAAACTGCCTATAATTACTACCTAAAACTGCCTATATTTACCTATAGCTGCCTATAACCACCGCTAATAACAACCACCCCACAAAGTTCCAATCCAATGCAGCCCAATCAAAACCAATCCAATCAGTGTTTAATCCAACCCCAGTTAAGTCTTTCAACAAAGACCAACCATCTTCAAAAAAGTTCAAGGAAGGGAAAAAAACCTAATAGCCCAAACCAAAAGCCAAAAACCCAAAAGGCAAAAGACCCTGTAAAGGCTAAAGCCAAAAGCCCTCTCAGAGAATTCGGGCCCACCTTTATATTCCAGCAACTAAATGCCAACCACCAACGAATCATTAACCCATACCACCAGCAATCAACCCCCAATAACCAACTCATGCCCAACAGCAACTTACCCACAACCGCCACCCTGTCAGCAACTGATATCAGTCAGTCATAACAAAATTCATCTGGAAGAACAAAGATCATGAATATAAAGGGAACTAATGAAAAAAAATGTGAAGGATGGTGGCCTACTAGTACCAGATCTTAAACTGTATTATAAAGCAGTGATCATCAAAACAACATGATACGGGCTAAAAGATAGAAGGGTGGATCAATAGAATAGACTAGGGGTAAATGACCTCAGCAATCTAGTGTTCGATAAACCCAAAGAAAGCTTTTGAGAGAAAAACTCACTATTTGACAAAAACTGCTGGGAAAACTGGAAAACAATATTCAAAAATAGGTTTAGGTCAGTATCTCACACCCTATACTAAGATAAATTCAAAATAGGCATAAGACTTAAATATAGAAAGTGCTAACATAGAATAGTATGCCTGTCAAATATATGGGGAAGGGAAAAATTTAAAACCAAGCAAGAGAGAAAGAACATTAAAAGATATAAAATGAATAATTTTGATTATATTAAATTAATAAATATTAAATTTTGTACAAACAAAACCAATGCAACTAAAATTAGAAGGGTAGCAACAAAATGGAAAAAATGTATAACAAAATTCTATATATAAGGAACTAAGTCAAATTTATAAGAAATCAAGCCTTTCCCCAATTGACAATTGTTCAAGGGATATGAGTAAGCAGTTTTAGATGAAGAAATCAAAACAATCAATAATCATATTAAAAAGTGGTCTAAATCCACTCTGATTAGAGAAATACAAATAAAAACAACTTTGAGATACCACCTCACACCTAGTAGTCTGGCCAATATGACGGTAACAGAAAATAATAAATGTTTTAGGGGATATGGCAAAATTAGGACAATAATGTATTGCTGGTGGAGTTGTGAATTGATCCAATCATTCTGGAAGGCAGTTTGGAATTATGCCCAAAAGGCTTTAAAAGATTGTATACCTTTTGATCGAGCAATACAACTACTAGGTTTGTGCCCCAAAGAAATAAAAAAATGGGGATGAATCTGTTTGTATAAAAATATAGCAGTGCTTTTTGTGATAGCAAAAAAATTAGAAAATGAGAAATTGTCCCTCAATTGGGAAATGGCTGAACAAATTGTGGTATATGATAGTGATGCAATACTATTGTGCTATAAGGAATGATGAACTGCTTGATTTCTATAAAAACTAGGAAGAACTCCATGAACTCTATGAACTCATGTGGAGTGAAATAAGCAGAACCAAGACAACATTGTACACAGTAGCTGAAACATTATGAGACAATCAAATGTAATGAACTTTGCAACTAATTGCAATACAGTGATCCAGGACAGCCCCATGAGAAAAATGCTATCCACATTGAGAGAAAGAACTGTAGGAGTAGAAATGCAGAAGAAAACATATGATCTATCCCTTGTTTATATGGGTATATGATTTGGAGTTTTGGTTTTAAAAGATTACTCTATCACAAAAGGGAATAATATGGAAATAGGTATCAAGGGATAACACATGTATAGTTCAGTGGAATTGCTTGTCAGCACCAGGAGGGGTGAGGAAAGAGGGGACGAAAAGAACATGAATCATATAACCATGGAAAAATATTTTTAAAAAAAATAATAAAATTATATAACAAAGAAAGATGAAGATTGGGAAAAGGCCATTGGATTGGGTAATTAAGAAATCATGACTGACTTTGGAGAAAGCAGTTTCATTGATACTTATAAAAAGCAGTAGAACTGTAAATCTGAATTGGTAGAAATAATGTCCCATCTGGCATTCCCTATAACAATGAAATCAGATTCAAAAAGACAAAAAGGTCACCCTACTCTGTTTCCCAAGGAGGGAAGCTGCTTCTAACAAAGCACAAATATATTTACTTTGCAACCTACAGTTTTGCAGTTTTCTGAAATTAGAAAAGTTTTTAAACCAACTCAATAGTAATAATAACAGAATCTACGTGGATCAATTAAACAGTGTAGGAACTGTCTGTTGGACATTTTCAACCCGATGTCCTGAAGATATCCCAAATTCAGACCATCCAAAACTGAACTCATTATTTTCTCCCCTACACCCTCCTCTCTTACTGATTTCCCTGTGACTATCAAGGATATCACCATCTTCCATTACCCAACCTAGTGTCATCCCTGGCTCCTCAGTCTCTCTCATTCCTTAAATCCAATCTGTCGCCATGTTATCCAAGGCTTCTGTAACATGGTTAATCTTGAGTTGTCTAAATTTCAAAGGTATTAACTCACTTGCTTATGGTCACTCAAGTCATTTCATGGACTACATTTGAACCCAGGTCTTCCTGACTTCAAATTATGACTCTGTACATACCATAATATCTCAAGTACCTATGTAACATTGAAAAAATAGTAATACATATATGTGTAAGACATGTTCACTCAGTCTACAGATGCCATGTTTGCTTATTTATGGATTCACCAATGGATTTAGGGAAGGAAGGAAATAAGCATTTATTAAGCACTTACTTTATTCCAGGAACTTACAAATATGATCATATTTGATCTTCACAACAACCTTGAGAAAGTCGTTATTATTCCCATATTACTGTTGAGAAAACCTGAAGCAAATAGTCATTAAATGACTTGTCCAGAGTCATACATAGTAAGTATTTCAGGCAAGATTTGAACTCAGGTCTTCCTGACTCTATCCCAGTACTCTATCTACTGTACCACCTATCTGCCATGAAATATAACTCTATGACTCACTTGGGGTCAGGTTTCACCCTATGGGAACCACTAGGTTAAGACTTAGGTTAAATCAACATAATTAACCTATCAGGCTAATTCTTTACCAATAGAACTTTCTTTACCTACAGAACTGGGCTTTCTCCATGCCAGCTCAGAGCATACATCTGTGTAACATATCCCACATTCAAAGAAGAATATGCTTCTGAATCCTCTATTTAGTTGTTGCATAGAAACAGTAGAACTACGGACATAGCGAGCAAACCTAGAATGGAAATTTGATGATGTTTTCTATTTATGCCATTCCAAATCACCACCATACTAATCACATTTCTGCCCACTCTCAAGATAAGAACATTGGAATTTATCATACAAAAAATTGGACAACAGTCAGCCCTCATCTCAAGTATCACATTCATTTGTAGGCACAACATTTTAGAATGGAATTCCATGGAAGGACTACCATATTGGTAAAGAATATCACATTCATACCATATGGATCAGTGTAAAGAATCAGATATTTTGATTAGATATGAGAAGCATTGAGTGAAAGAGGAACATTAAAGCTATCTACAAATTGTTTGAGAGGCTACTGTATGTTTAAGGGATTCGATTTGTTTTGCTTGAGTCCCGAATGCAGTCACAAGTAATGGGTACAAAATACAGAGAAGACAATTTTAGAGCTTTTTAAGGAAAAACATCCTAACAATTAGAGACCTACAAAAGTAGACTTGGCTGCCCTAGTAGGTAGTAAACTCCTTCTCATTGGAGATTTTCAAGTAAAGATTGAATGCTCAATTTTTTTCAGTCTTATAGAGAGGATTCTTGCTCAGGAATGGGTTCAATTTAAAATACTATAAGGTCTTGTCCAGCTCTTATCCATTATGTATAGTTTTTACATTTTGTTTATAGTTTATAATGGTTTACACATTAAAATGGTGTTTACATTTGTCACATTTTCTGCTCTAGAGCTAGAAGAGAAGCAAGGAAACTTCCTAGCAGTGACTAGATGGATTAACAATCAATGGGTTTGGTTATTGGTTTCCTAAACTATTCAATTAAAGCCTAAGAAACCAATTATGTCATTTAAGTTTGCCTTTGCTAATATAAATGCTAGAAAACAACACACAGATCCTTTGATTTGGAATCATACAAACATATCCCTCTTTTCTCGCCTTTTAGCCCTTTCTTGGTGCAGCCTAGGCTCAGATATCCTAAAAGGTTTTGGCATACTCTCAAGTCATCTCTGTTAGCCTTGTGCATGACTTTCTGAGTCATTTCCCAAGAACCTATTCACTTTTTAATGCAATGTTTCTGTTTCCATCTTCAAAATAATTCCAAGGCAGCTGGTAGCAAAAGAGTGAATCCTTGGCATAAATTACCATTCTGGTACTGATTCGCACAAGAACATGGGATCCATGCCCAAGAACAACTGCCAATGAGCAGCACTTTGGTTGCTTGGGAAGCCCTCCTTAGTCATTGTTGAAACCTAAACACATGGGTACCCATGGCATCCCCATCACCATAAGAATGGCAAGTGGTAGCAACATCTCTGTAGTCTTCTCTGAGCAGTCAGGATCAAGGACAGGGATGGCTGTAAGTTGACCCAAAATTCAGCACAGGAGACTCATGATACGTTGGTTGGAACTATTGCCACCACTCCCGGAGACTGTCCCGAACCCATCTTGAGCTCCAGTGTTAGTCTGTCACATCCCAAATTGCCTGCCTTTCAGGTATCTCTCCAACCATGAATATGAAGAAATCATTTGGAGACAGATTCTCGCTCTGTCTCTCCCATGCCCATGACTTTACAAGTCTGGGTTGAGGCTTTGCCTGAGGGATGCTGTTGTGTCCAGCTGCTCCTTTGCTCCTTACTACCAGTGTGACTTGGGGGCAAGGCACTTCCCCTCTATGTGATTCAGTTTCCTTACCTTTTTAGGAGTATCCCAAATCCCACCTTCTTCAGGAGGCATTTCCCAGTCTCACCAACTACCACTGCCTTCTCCTTTGAAGTTCTCTTCCATCTACTCCATCTATATAATATGTTTAGCTGGGAAGCTGGGTAGTACAGTGGAAGGTGTGTTGGACCTGGAGCAGGAAGACCCGAGTCCAAATCCTACCCCAGAATACACACTTAGCTGTGTGACTCCAGGAAGTCACTTTTTCTTCCTCAGTTTTCTCATCTGTGAAATAGGATAAGTATAGCATCTATAGGGTTGTCGTGGTGATCAGATGTAATAAATAATACGTAACTTAAAGGGTTATACAAATACCAGCTTATTATTGTCATCATCACTGTTATTATTATTAGTATGTGCCTGCCTAGTAATTTGCATGTTGTCTTTGCCATTCAAATGTGTGAACTTCTTGAGAGCAGGGACCCTTTCCCCCCCCCCCTTTCTTTGTATCACCAGACTTTAGCGCATATATCACTGACAGAAGAAGGAAATTTCTTGGATGTAGAAAATCACATCCTGTTGATATCATTTTTCATTACTTTTTTATGTGGAGGATTAGGTTGACACTTTTTTGCTCCCACCAAATATTTGATTACATATTAATAAACTCCTAAAGTGCTTAATAAATGCCTATTGTCTGACTGAGATCTAAGTTGGACTAGATTTCCTTCAATCTCTAACTCTGGTGAATCTATGCTCCCAAAAGCATTTTGACATAATCATGCAGAATTACTGGTTTTCTATATAATTAATAACTGGTTTCTATAGTTTTATTTATAATGAATAACTAGTTTATATAGAACCCTATAAAGAATAAATAGTTTTCTATATGATACGTTAAAGTTTGTGAAGCACTTTGTGAAAATGATCTCATTTAATTCTCATAGTAATAGCAATAATAATAATAGTTGTGCTTTGGGGTTTGCTAAGATTACAAATATGATCTCATTTGAAACTTAAAGCAGTCTTGGGAGATAGGTACTATTATTGTCCCCATTCTATAGATGAGGAAATTGAGACAGAGAAAGATTTAATGACACAACTAGTAAACGTCTGTGAGAAGATTTGAACTTGGGACTTCCTGGATCCATGTCCAATATTCCATCCACTACCTTAGTTGGATTTAGGGTGAGCAGTTAAAAAAAGTTGCAGAAAGGCAGATTTCAATTCACTATATAGATGAGAGTGGTCCAAAAGTGGAATGAGTGCTCTGAGGAGGTTCTCCATCACTCAAGGTCTTTAAGCAAAGCTGAATGACCACTTGGGTTTTTTGTTTGTTTCTTTCTTTATTTTAAATTTGTTTGTCTGTTATATTAAAATTCTCAGGTAACTCCTTCCCTCCTTCTCCTCTCTATACTAGAGAAGATATCATTTGACAAAAAGTTATAAGTATGTATAAAACTATGTCTTGTTTCTGCTTATCAGTTCTCTCTTTGGAGGTGGACATATTCAAGGTGGAACAACTACTCATTAATGACACCGACACCATAGAAGGGATTCTTGGAGCTATTGGACTCGGTGGTCTTGGAAGTTCCTTCCAGCTCTATAAGATTCTACAATTCTATGATAATCTTTCTGCTCAGGCTCTGATTTCCTACCAGGCTACACCTCTAAGGTTTCTCTTCTGTGCTTCTAGAAGTGATACTTGTACATAAAAAGGAGTAACAGAGGTCCATTGGTCAGAGGTGCATCACCCTCTTCATTCTTCTGAATAAATCTGATTGTTCCTAGATTCCAAAATTATTCCAGCCCTACCTCTGACTGTGTGGCCCTGAATAAACTGATTAACCCCTCTGAGCTCTAGACCACTCTCTAAGATCACACTCTAAGGGATATTCCCTATACCAGTGGAAGTAGAGGGTTAGTCCTTATCTCTGTAATAATATATAACATCTATGTAGCCTTTTAAGATATGGTACCATTTGAGCCTCTCAACAACTCTGTACAGTAGATGCTCTTATTAGCCCTCATTTTATAGATCAGGAAAATTGGGGTGCTAAGGCTAAGTGATTTGCCAGAATCACAGTGGCAGTAAGTATCAAACTTTGGATTTAAATTCTTGCTCAGGCTCTAGACCCAGCATTCTTTTGATGGTACCATCATTCAAGGATCACCCTATAACACTAAAATTAATATATAGTAACTCCAACTATTATATTTTATAAGATTTATTAATATCTTGTGTGACCCTGGGCAAGTCACTTGACCCCCATTGCCTAGCCCTTACCACTCTTCTGCCTTGGAGCCAATACACAGTATTGACTCCAAGACGGAAGGTAAGGGTTTAAAAAAAAAAGATTTATTAATATCACTAGAAGTAAATGAATAAAAAGATCTAACAAAATAAAACCACATGCCCAAGCTAATCTACCTTCTCAAAGAGCCCACTCCACCAAAGCCGCAACAGGAAGACAAGAGGAGGAGAAACAGGAAAAAGGAGAATTTATGTCCTGCCTCCATCAGTATGTAACAACAGGAGGAGAGTGGGGTGCTGGGAAGTGGAGTTCAAGGGTACAAGATTTCTAATTACACAACCCCTAGCCAAGGTGTGAGAGACTCATTGCTGGGTTGGCTGAAGGGTGAAGAATTTTTTTGTAGAAACTCCTGAATACTGTTTACAAAGTTATAGAGTTTCTGGGATCTGCTTTGGTGGAAAGAATGCCCACATTGATGAAATAAGAGATAAATGAAGAATTGATGTATCGATTAAGAGGATTAAAAGGAAGCGTTTGTATACTTGTTTTTACCATGGGAAAAAATGAGTGTTTCAGCTTTTAATTGCATTTTACAACACTGCTCAACATAGCTATAACAAGCATCTTGGGCACCCAGCATAAACTTCCCCAAAATGTCCCTGGAGCAAACAGAATGAAACATAGCTACCAATCAACTTTAAAAGAAAAAGTCCTTCGAAAGAGAAGGGATACAATCTTCTTGCTCAGTAGCTGTTAAGCTTAGTTTTGTTTCTAGGTGAATTCAGAAGGGACCTCAAAGGCCATTTAGTCCAACAATCTTATTTTACAGATGAAGAAACTGAGGTTCAATGGGGGTAAAGAGACTTAGGATCATAAGCTCATATACCTAGAGAGAGAGACTATCTAGTACAGTTTCCTCATTTGATAGAGGAAAGAACTGGAAAGTTAAATAGCTTACCAGAGATCATATGGATAGTCAGTGTTAAGAAATGATGAAAGAGGGACAGCTAGGCAACTCATTGGATAGAGAGCCAGTCCTGGAGATGGGAGGTCCTGGGTTCAAATATGACTCTAGATGCTTCATAGCTGTATGACCCTGGGCAAGTCATCTCACTCCAAACTGCCCAGTTCTTATCTCTCTTCTTCCTTGGAACTGATACTCAGAATCAATTTTAAGACAGAAGGCGAGTGTTTCAAAAAAGAGAGAGATGATAAAGGAGCACAAATGTCATCCAAGTCTATTAAGCTTCAAGGTCCTTGGGCAGGTCCTAATTATAGCCTTTCTGTCAAGTTGACAAGTCAACAAACATTTATTGAGTTATTATTTGCCAGATTTTATGCTAAACAATGGGAATACTTAGCAAAGAAAAGCCACAAACTAAAATCTCTGCTCTCAAGAAGCTCACAGTCTATTAGGAAGAGTCACAATCCAAATAAATTGGTACAAATAAGATGTGCATCCATTTCCAATTTATTATATATGTATATGCAACATATAAATATATATATATATACATATGTTTATAGATGACAAACTGAAAATATTTGACAGAGGAAAGACACTAGCATTACCAAGTATCAGAAAAAGGTTTTTTTGTAGAAGGTGGTATTTTATCCGGGGCTTAAAGAATGCCAAGAGGGAGAGAATTCTAGGAATGAGAAAGACAATAAAAATGCCCAGAATCAGGGGGAAGGCTGGGGTCAATGGGTTGGATCTTGTAGGAGAAAAAACCTTTCTGAGCAACAATTCTCTCTTTTTTGAGCCCTTACCTTAGAATCTATGCTGTGTATAGATTCCAAGGTAGAAAAGTGATAAGGGCTAGGCAATTGGGGTTAAGTAATAGCCCACAGCTAAGGAGTATCTGAGATCAAATTTAAGCCCCAAATCTCTGTCTCCAGCCCTGGCTCTCTATCCATTGTGCCACCCAGCTGCCCCGTAAATATCGATTCTAAGAAAGAAGATAAGGGTGTAAAAATAAAGAAATAATCACTCTGGTTCTCAACTTTCCTAATGTGTTTCTGGCTATCAAAACAGTGTATCAAGACAAGGCAAAACTGGAATTGTATTCTTTGGGTGGTAATGCGGTCCTTGTCCTCCCTCAACAGGAGAACTCCTAGATGGGCAGAGAGGACTGGTCCCTTCCAACTTTGTGGATTTTGTCCAAGATAATGAATCCCGTTTGTCCAACACACTGGGGAGTGAACAGGATCAGAATTTTATCAACCATTCTGGTGTGGGCTTGGAAGGAGAGAGCATCCTCGATCTAAATTCACCCACCCAAGGAGACTCCAGCATCATCAACAATGGGACTGGGACGCTGGATGTGAACATTGATGAGATCGGAGAAGACATTGTGCCTTACCCTAGACGAATCACCCTTATCAAACAACTAGCCAAAAGTGTTATTGTGGGCTGGGACCCCCCAGCTGTGCCACCAGGATGGGGGACAGTGATCAGCTACAATGTCCTTGTTGACAACGAGACCCGCATGAATCTCACCCTGGGGAGCAGAACTAAAGCCCTGATAGAAAAGTTGAACATTGCAGCCTGCACATACCGGATCTCCGTGCAGAGCATCACGAACCGGGGGAACTCGGATGTACTCCAGTGCACCCTGCTCGTGGGCAAGGATGTTATCGTGGCCCCTTCCCACTTACGGGTGGACCACATCACTCAAATTTCGGCTGAGCTCTCCTGGCTCCCAACCAACAGCAATTACAGCCACGTCATCTTTCTCAATGAGGAGGAATTTGACATCGTCAAGGCTGCAAGGTATAAGTATCAGTTTTTTAACCTGAAGCCCAACATGGCTTATAAAGTGAAGGTTTTGGCTAAACCCCACCAGATGCCGTGGCAGCTTCCTCTGGAGCAAAGAGAAAAGAAAGAGGCCTTTGTGGAGTTTTCTACTCTTCCAGCAGGTTGGTCCCATTTTCTCCCTTTTATTTAATTCAGTGGCCATGTATTAACATATTGGTTAGAGACACTGTGCTAGACACTGGGGATACATAGATAATTATTATTTATTATCATTATAGTATTATTTTATATAGTAATATAAATATTATTTCTACATTATATTTATATGATTATCATACTTATTTATATTATATTGTTATAATTATATATTGATATCTATATAATATATATCTTATGTATTATTTATATAAAATATCTAACAATAATTATTGAAGAAAAAATATTAACACTAACACTCCAGGTGCCAGTGTTTTGGGCTCATCTTCCAGAAACCATTTTATTTTATTTAACATGAATCTAATAGCCAGACATTTCTAGCTTGGAGGGAGAGATGGCCAAACTGGAATAGTCCTCCATGCCCATCAACATAGCTTTCTGCCCCAAGATAATTTTAGGTAATCTTTATTAGAATCTTGAGCCCCCCAAAAAAGAGCTCAATAAGTAAAATTACTGTTGGGGTTTACATTCCAGAATTTTCTCCTAACCAAGTCACCATCTCATTCATCCCATTCCCTAGTGGAAGGGATGAGATGTCAGAATGAAGCATCTTTCCTGAAGAGGGGGCATAAGACTGCCTCCCTTTCACAGGAATAGAGGGTACTTCCCTTAGATGGGTCCTTTAGGGGTGGAGAAGGCAATGATGCAAATGATGCAAGAGTTATTCTCTTGTCTGAAGATTGGATACCTTCCCCTTAATCCACTTCTCTAAGAAAAGCCCTTTTGTCCATGACTTATTCAGCTTTCTAAGGATTTTGGAAAGAGCTTTTGAAAACAAAGACGGTTTTTAATTAATATTTCTAGAGAAACTAATAAGGAGGTTTAAATATGTTCCTACATCCTTGTCCTCAACAGGAGAACTACTAGATGGGCAGAGAGAACTGGTCCCCTCCAGCTTTGTGGATTTTGTCCAACACCCGGGGGAGTGAACAGGATCAGTCCCTGCCTCTGGTGGTTTCTATTCTATGGGGCAGATAGGGATATATCTCAGACAATAGTAAAGCAAGGGAGGGTGAGATAAGTGAAAGAGACCCCTATCAGTTATGGATATAGGAAAGATACTGTATGGCCCCAGGTAAGAGATATTATAGATAGAGTGTATATAGGTAGGGGAGATTAAGGGTTTGGGGAGGATGCAACAGAGTACCAGCTAATAGTAATAATACAAGGAAAGGTGCTATAGATGGGAGAGAATACCATCAACAAAGGATAAAGGGAAGATAACTGCAGAGAAGAATACCATAAGAATTTGAGTGTTATAGAGAACATAGGACAGTATCAGAAAGGGGGCAGGGATCACTCTGGATAATGAACAGGATAAGTTCACTATTGTCTGAAGGGAGGAGAGACATCAGAAGTTTTATGCAAGAGGGGTAGCATGACCTGAGCCATGAGGGAAGAAGCTGCACAGATGTGTCATAGTTAGCTGTCCCCAGAACTACTTGTCCAATTCACCTAAATCAGTGATGGCAAACCTTTTAGAGATTGTGTGCCATGTCCCACCCTCTCCCCCTCCAGAGACTACATGCCATGCCCTACCCTACCCAGACCAAGTGCCACATGTGCCCTGCCTCCCCCCTTATCCCACACTGGGGAAGGAGGAAGAGCTCCGATTGGGGTGCTGGGCAGAGGGGTAGGTGAAATGAGGAATGTTCTTAGCACCCATAGAGAGGGGGAGGGAAGTGGCTGGAGTGCTCCACTATCCTCTAGCTCTGATGCTTGTGAGCCTCACATGTTATCCCCTATGTGCTCCTGTTGGGCAGAGAGGCAGGTGATATGAAAAATGTCATCAGTCATGGTGGAGAGGGGGAAAGAAGCAGATCCACCTGAGTCCCTCTGCCTTTTTAGTAATTAACTTTGTTGGGTGACAATGCTGATGCCCACAGAGAGTGCTCTGTGTGCCCTCTTTGGCACATGTGCCATATGCTTGCCATCACAGACCTAAATTGTAGAGCATGGATCTTCAGGGAGTTTATGTTCTTTTTGTGGGGTAAAGAGGGAACCATATGAATACAGAGATATAAAATATATCCAGGGTAAATGCAAAGTAATGTGTGGGGTATAGATAGGGATCCTTACAATTGAGAAAATCAGAAAAGGCTTCATGAAGGAGGTGACACCTGAGCTGAGCCCCTAAGGGAGCTCAGGATTCTAAGAGATAGAAGAGAAGAAAGAGGGGCACCTTATGTGCAAAGTCTCAGAAGTGGGAGATGGAATGGATTGGATGAGGAATAGTAAATGGGCAAGTTTGACTGAATATACCAAAAGGTGGTGATAAAAGTGTGATAACCTGGAAGGCCAGACTGGAGCCAGGCAGTGGAGACATTAACCAAACAGTTTACATTTTATACCAGAGACAAATGAATCTTGGATTCATTCTGTGTGGTAGAGAGGGCTGAATTTGATTTTAGGGGACTTGGATTGGAATCCTGGCTCCCTCATTAATAGCTGTGTGATTCTGGACAAATCATTTAATTCTATTTGCCTCTATTTCTTCATCTGTAAAACAAGCTGGAGAAAGAAATAATAAACCACTCCTGTATCATTGGCAAGAAAAATCCAAATGGGGTCATAAAGAGTTGAATACAACCACACAACAAAATGTACTAGGCTTTGTGCTTTACAATTATTATCTCATTTGATTCTCACAACAACCCTGGGAGGTAGGCGATAGTATTATCTTCATTTTACTCTTTGGGAAACTAGGGCAAATAGCGGTTGTGTCTTGCCTAGGGTCACACAAATAGTATCTGAGGCTAGATTTGAATTTAGGTCTTCCTAACTTCAACCACAATTCATTGTGCCATCAGAAAACTTACTTTTCTCCGTCTTTCTCTCCTCCCTCTTTCCTCTTTCCTCCCACCCTCTTTCTTCTTTCTCTGTCTTCTACTCTCTATGCTTCTTCTCTTTGCTCTCTCTCTTCCCCATCTCTCTGTCTCTTTCCTTCTCTCTCCCCCCTCCTTGTCTCCCCACTTTTCCCTGATTCCCCTCTCTCTCCTCCTCCTCCTCTCTCTCTCTCTTCCTCCTTTTCTTCCTCCCTCTCAGTTGGATTCACATCACAGTTTTCTTTTTAAATTATTGACATTCATACTTATGGGTATCCATGCTTGCCATTCAAATTCCAGCTTGTATTCACATAGTGCCCATATTCAAAGGGATAAAATACAAAGTTCCACTCCATATTCGCATATATGTAATAGAAAAATTCATAAATGTGGAAGCAGAACACCTGATTTTGAATGATGGCTCTGGTACGTACTACCAGAGTGCCCTTGGGCAACACACTTGGCCACACTTTCTATCTCTCCCCTTCTCTGACCATGAAATCCCTTTTACCTCTAGAATTCTGTGATTCTATGCCCCCTCCTAGTTTAACAGTACTCTACCTTCTTTAAAGGAGGATCCCTGGGAAATTAAACCCCAAAGACCACAGTCCAAATGAAAGTGTTTTTGGTGATAGACAGAGATATTGTTAGCTAGACAGTGCCAGTATGAACCATCCCTGACTCCAACTGAATCTGCACTGAGTTCAAAGCTGGGGCTGCTCAAGCCAGGGCTAGATGGGGAGGGGATGTAGAATTTGGGCTTAAAAATCTAGAGACTCACTTAGAATAGAGAGATGTGACCACTTGATATCCCCAATTGCATTGGAAAGTACAAATTCCCCACCCCCATTGCATTGGAAAGATCCTCAAGAAAGTTTCTGTAGGATATAGAGCTAGAATGGCCCTTAGAACTCACCTAATTTTCCAGATGAGGAAACTGAGACCAAGATCAGGGAGGTGACATGGTTAGTAAGGGAGAGAGCTGAGATGAAAACCCAGGTCAACCCACTCAAAATCCAGTGCTCTTCCCAATACACATCAATTACCATTACTAATTTAATATTTTTAATTCTAAAAATGCCCAGAGCCTCTGGGTGTTATAAAATCCTGTCTGTGTGTATAAGAGAGTCCAGATATAGTAGGGGACTGGAAAGAGATCATGGTATTTCCAAAGGACTGTGATATATAAAGGATCCCTTTGATCCTAGGGCACAAGAAAGCAAGCCATGTATTTTGTTTCTTTGAGTAAGCAGAGAAAAGCCCCCTAATTCCAAAATGGTAATGACAACAATAATAATTATAATAATCTCCAAATCCATTGGTGGGCAACTAGGTAGCATAATGGGTGCACTGGGACTGGAATCGGGAAGATCTGAGTTCAAAATTGACTTCAGAAACTCATTAACTGTGAGACCCTGGGCGAGTTGCTTAACCCTTTTGCCTCAATTTCCTCATTTGTAAAATGAGCTAGAGAAGGAAAAGGCAAACCACTCCAATATCTTTGCCAAAAAACTCCAAATGGGATTACAGAGTCAAACACAACTGATATGACTGAACAACAAGATCCATTGGAAATATGGGTAGTTCAGTGAGCAAACATTAGGAACTGAGCCTGCCTGATTCCCCTCACAGGGAGAAAGGTCAAGGAAAACAGGATGAGGTCACCCTATAGAGGAGAAAGGCACCAAGCTGAATAGAGGGTAGATTTAGTTCTGCTTTACACACATTAAAGGAAGGGAGCCAAGCTGAATTGAGAGTAAAATTGGTTCCACTTTACACACATCAGGAGAGTTTTCTCCTCAGGAACCTAGGGTTAGAGTTAGAAAAATGAGTTTCTACTCCCTCCACTCCTCTACGACACACAGTCACATCCTTTTGACTCCATGGGAGAGTGGGAAGAGCTCAAGCCCAGAAGTCAGGGGACCTGGGCTCAAATCCCAACTCTACCATTGTTCATTGCTAAACTTTTCTGGGCCTCAGTTTCCTCATCTGAAAAATGAAGACACTGAATTTGAGCCAGCTCTAATACTCCTTGACAAGAAGAGGTTCTTGACCTGTCTATGGGTAGATTTCAGAGGGTCAGTGAATCTGGATGGGTGAAAAAATTATTTCATTTTTAATAACCTCTGACTGAAGTTTAGCATTCCAATGCTTCAATTGTGAATGAAGGCTATTATTCTGAGGTTTCTCCAGGCTGCCGCAGGGGTCCATGTAATAAAACAAGGTTAAAAGCCCCTGCAGTAAAGGATGTGGTGTTGTGAAAGCAAGTGAGGGAGGAGAAATTATGCTTTGAAACAATCCTGGGGACAAGAAGAGGTGATATCGTTTACTTAGGTTCTCAACGCTTTTTCTTCTTCTTTAACCTGACAAAGAAAAGTGCAGCAAGTGGGTGGGGGGTGATGAGCAATGGTAATAATGATGGGAGGCAGAGAAATTCCAAGGAACAGCTTTTCTATATCATCTCTCACTTACTTATCCCTTTTACCAAACCTTCACCATCTGTTTTCTTATTCCCATGTTGCCCATGACTCCCACTTAACATTTAATGCTAAAATCAATTTTTGTTGTTCAGTCATTTGTCATGTCTAGCTCTTTGTGACCCCATTTGTGGTTTTCTTGGCAGATACTGGAATGCCATTTCCTTCTCTTATATCTTACTGGTCATCTTACATAGGAGGAAACTGAGGCAAACAGGCTTAAGTGACTTGACTAGGGTCACAAAGCCAGTTAAGTGTCTGAGGCCAGATTTGAACTCAAAGGAATGAGTCTTTCTGACTCCAGGACCTTGCTGCTAAAATCAATACTAAATAAATAAACTCAAAACAGATCTATATCTACACACAGTCTGCAGTCTGTGTATAGATATAGTCTGTGTGGCAAGACAGTCTGCCTGTCTTGCCACAGTCATTGGCAATTTACAGCAATAAAACATTCAGATAGCATGTAAGCCCTTTCAGAGGACAGGCTTATTTTAGCACAGTGTCTAGCATATACTCAAATGCTCCAAAGGATGTGAGTCTCCTTGATGCTGTTTTCCCTACAAAATCTACTTATATTAGCCTATCCTGTGCAATTTCTCCAGCTCATTCTGGTAGTTTGCCAGGCAGACTGGGATCCATCTTGAATTTCCATTAGCATCTTGAGACTACCAGTGACATTTACACTATCCTCAAAGGTGCTTAATATGTGTTAGTCCCTGAGCTAAGTACCAGAGTATTGGAGGTACAAAGAAAAAACCAAAAGCCTCCCTCCTTGCCCTCAGGGAGTTTACATTCTAATTTGAGCCACCAAATGTACAGATGTAGTTATGTACAATATGTTTTCTACCTCATGAGCTTGGGCATCTCCATTTTACAAACAAGGAAACTGAGGCTGAGAGACTCATTGAATTGCTCAGAGTCACACAGGCTGGTAAATGTCTGATTCAGGATTTGAATTCAGGTCTTCCTAACTATTAATATAATATAATATAATATAATATAATATAATATAATATAATGTAGTATAGTATAATATAATATAATGTAGTATAGTATAATATAATATAATATAATATAATATAATATAATATAATATAATATAATATAATATAATATAATATAATATAATATAATATAATATAATATAATATAATAATATAGTATAATAACATAGTATAATAATATAGTATAGTATAATATAATATAGTGTAATATAATATAATATAATAAATATAATATAATATAATGATATAGTATAGTGTAATATAATATAATATAATTAATATAATATAATATAATAAATATATCATAATATAACATAATACAATGTGATGTGATGTGATATAATATATAATATGATGTGATATAATATTATATAATGTAATATGATGTGATATGATATAGCATAACATAATATAATGTAATATAATATAACATAATATATGATATAATATTATGTGATATAATGCAATATAATATGTTATTATATATAGTGACACTACCCTAGCTGCCTCTGATGATGTGAGAAAAGGAGGAGGAGGAGAATGAAAGGTGAAGAGGGATCTAATTTGCTGACATATTGATTAAGTGAAGGACCACTGACCAAGATATGTCTAGATAGGTGATTTGGAGCTAGATTATGAAGTGCCTTGACTGTAAGGGTCAGGAGTTATACTTTCTTTGCTCTATAAACAATGATGAGCCCCTCAAAGTTTTTTGAGTAGAGCATGTGTGTGCTCCATGCGGGGCATTAAGATGATGGCTCAGACAAGAGGAGTGGAGGATGGATTTGAAAGAGATTAAATCCTGGCTGGATGTAGCAGCTATATGCCCTGTTGTTAGGGAGGTTGAGGCTGGGGGATCACTTGAGCCAAGGAGTTCTGAGCTGCAATAGGTTTAAAGCCAGTCAGTTATCCCCATGAGTCTTGCATCAATATGGCAAACTCCTATAAAAGCCGAGACACCAGGTTGTCTCACCCCAGCTGCACCCATTAGAGAACATCAGGGTAAAGCTTCTGTCCTGTTCTGAACTAGGATTGAGCTCATGAGTGATCATTGCATCTAGGTGAGATAAGGAGATTTAATCTCTTGCCTACAAAAGTAAGGGAGGGATGGAGAAGATAGAATAGAAATGAAAAGATCCGTTAGTGTAATAATCGAGTAGGTGAGAAAAGAGCATGAGCTCCGGTAGTGATGGGGATTAAGAGATGGGTAGTGGTGATGGGAATTAAGACACAGCAAAGCTCTGAGAACCTAAGGAAGGAAGAGCATTTGGAAGGGGGAAGTAGTTGGCAATGTCAACCATTGCAGGAGTCAAGAAGGGTAAGACCTGAGAACTGGCTTTGGATTTAGTCATTTAAAGATCATTACTAACTAATCTTGGAGAGAGCAGCTTTGATTGAGTGAATGGAGTCAGAAGGCAGATTTCAAAGAGTTGAGAAGTAAGTGGGAGGCAGGGAAGTCAAGGTAAAAAGTCAAGAGTTTCTTCTTGGACTTTGGCTATAAAATAGTAACAGCTTGCATTTGTATATCACTTTTAAGGTTTTCAAAGTGCTTTACAAATGTAATCTCATGACAATTCTGGGAGGGAGGTGCTATTAATATTCTCTTTTATGTATGGAGGGTAAGATTAAAATTTAATATCCAAATACCCCAAGTATTATATTTAATAAGATGTATTAACAATAACTCAAAGTAAAGGAAAATAAAAGCTAGAGCAAGGAGGGGTTTAACTCAGCCCCGACCACCAGAAAAGAGAGAGGAAAAAAGGCGGAGTTATAGAACTTATAAACAATATGCAAGGATGCTATGTGTAAGAAGGGTAAAGGATTCTGGGAGATGAAGTCCAAGGGTTCAAGATTCCATGGCCTCAGTTTACTTAGCTATTTAAAAAAAGAGGAGATTGCACTAAGAAGCTTGTAAGGTTCCTTCTAGCTTTAGAACTGGTCTATGTTTGGTCTCTGATGATGAAGAGTTGACCTCTAAAACAATTAACATACTGTAGGGAACCGAGCTCTTGATTCAGATTTAGAAGAGTCTGATTCAAGTTCCTGCTCTGCCTTGGGACACCTCCAAGATCTAGAGTAAGTTATTTCATTTTTCTGGGCCTCTACTTGAAAAATCTGTGAAAAAGAAGTGATTGGACTCAATTATCTCTGTGAAACACTGCTAGTAAGAAAGAGCCTGGAGCAAAGGAGGCAAGAATGCATGCTAATGGAGAAAGCTTTTGAGGGGCAGAATAGGAAATTCATGAAGGATAGACCCATTTATTTCAGTAAAGTAAGAGCTGAGGTCTTCTGTTTAGAGGATGAGAGAAAAGGTATACAGGAGACTTGAGAAAGAAGTTGAATGTAAGTTCCTTGAGGATTGAGGCTATTTTTTCATCCTTGTCTTTGTATCCCCAGCACCGAGGACAGGGCATGAGCATTTGTGACCTTGTACTTGGGAGTTCAAATTCAATCTCAGACACTTTCTGTGTGACCTTGGGCAAGTCATTTCACTTCTATCTACCTCTGTTTCCTCATCCATAAAATGAGCTGGAGAAGGAAATGGCAAACCACTCTAGTATCTTTGCCAAGAAAACCCCAATTGAAGTCACAAAGAGAAGGATGCAACTGAAATGACTAAATAATAATAACTTGAGGGACAGGAAGTTTATTCCCATCTGTGTCCCCAGTAGTCCTTACTCTTCTTTTTCTTCTTCTTCTTTTTTGCTGTGAGATAGAATCATCATCTTAATAAGCTTTTTCCTGGAAAGGACATTTAGCAGAGTAATTGTTACCGTTCCAGGTTGACAATACCTTATCGCCCATGCTAATGAGATATTACTGAATCAGTTGTCTTCAGTTCACTCTCCATGAAATGAATGTGTAATTTAAACTTATCATTCAAGGAGATTTCCTTCAAAATGGCACAATCTTTTTGCCAATGGCAAGATCAGTTCAGTACCTCCTGAAGAATAACCACTCAGCAGCTGTGACACCAGTGAAGAAGTCTGCCATTTTGCCACTGATATTGATGAAAAAGATTGCTTCACAGGGAGCAGCTAGTTGACTCAGTGGATTGAGAGCCAGGACTAGAGAAGGGAAGTCCTGGATTCAAATCAGGCCTCAGACACTGCCTTGCTGTATGATACTAGGCAACACACTTAATACCCATTGCCTAACCCTTACTGCAATACACAATATTGATTCTAAGACAGAAGGTCAAAGTTAAAAAAAGAAAAGAAAAATACTTTATTTAAGATTAGGGATAAATCTCTGCCTGTAAAAGGAGAAAGCTGAACTATGTGACATCTGAGGTCTCTCTCAACACAAGGTCTATGATGCCTGGACTTTAGGCATTAAAGAAACTGGACATATAAGTTCCTTGAGGGAAAAAAACTATTTTCATCTTTGTCTTTTTTCTCATAAATCCATAGATTTAGAATTAGAAGAAATCTTTCATCTCTTCTAGCCCAATCCCCTCATTTTACAAAAGGGAAAGCCAAGGCTCAGAGAAATTAATTTGACCAAGGTCACACAGATGGTACATGGCAGAGTTAATATTTAAACCCACCCACCCTCTAAAACCACTTCTTTTTTTTCACTGAATTGAATTGATATTCAATACCTCTGATCCAATTAATTTTTTATTGTTTTACAATAATCTGACTCAAAAGATAGTAATGTGGCTGTCCTCAATGCCTAGAATTCTCTCCCTCTTCATCTCTGCCTCTTGGCTTTTCTGGCTTCCTTCAAGTCTCAGCTAAAACCTTGTCTTCTACAAGAAACCTTTCCCAATCCCCCTTTCAATTATTGCCTTCCCTCTGAGATCATCTCCAATTTGCTGTTGTTGTTGTTGTTGTTCAGTTCCTTCAGATGTTTCTGACTCTTTGTGACCCTATTTGGGATTTTCTGCCATTTTCTTCTCTAGCTTATTTTATAGAAGAGTAAATGAGGCAAACAGGTTAAGTGACAGGTCAAACAGCTAGTAAGTGTCTGAGGCTGGATTTGAACTCAGGATGATGTCTTTTTGACTTCAGGAACTTGA
Organism: Monodelphis domestica; assembly: GCF_027887165.1. Lineage (NCBI taxonomy): Eukaryota > Metazoa > Chordata > Mammalia > Didelphimorphia > Didelphidae > Monodelphis > Monodelphis domestica. Next base: position 55,183,530 of record NC_077229.1, on the reverse strand, counting down.
TCCATTCTACCACCTAGCTGCCCTACTACCGGTGTGCCCTTGAGCAAATCACTTCTCTCTGGGCCTCAGTTTACTCCTCTATAAAAGCTGAATGACAATACTTGTCCCTCTTCCTTTGTGTGTGTGTGTGGAGTGAGTTACTGCTCTGATTAATTTTATCTCACATTTTGGAGCTTAGAACCCTAGTAGAATCTCAACTAATTATGTGAATTTGGGCTAATCACTAAACCTTTTTCAACCTCAATCTCCAAAATGGGAATAATCATCTCTGTTCTTCCTAGCTCAGAGATAAGACATTAAAGAACCCAAGCTACATGTATAGTAATAGTAGAACCCCAACAAAAATTCCATGAACAAAACTTATAAATGTAAATTCATAAATTCCTGTCTATTATTCTCCGTTCTCAACATCTGGCTTCCTTCAAGATTCAACTGAAGCTCCATCTTCTGCAGGAGACCTTCCCTAATCTTTCAAACTATTAGTGCCTTTCTCTCTCAGATTACCATTCATCTACTCTGTTTGCATCCTGAATTCATCTATTTATGCCCAACCTGTCTTCTCCGTTAATGGGTAAGCTCCTTGAGCACAGGGACTAGTTTTGTTTTAGCCTTTTCTTTGTAGCGCCAGCTCTTAGCATAATGCCTGGCATAAAGTGAGCTTTTAAGCAAATGTTGCTTGATTGATTTATTTGCACATCACATAGTATTCCGGTACTCCTGTGTATCTTGACCACTCTGATTTCCATTTGGTTTGGAGGGACAAATGTGAACAAATGTTTTTAGCAGGATAAATTAGTCAGCACGTCTAATGCTGGATTCATATTATAGAATCTAATTCAATTCTACAAGCATTTAGTGGTTATGTAGATGAAATGGTTGATAGGGCACTTGACTTGGCGACAGGAAGACTTGGGTTCAAATTCTGATTCAGACACTAGCTCTATAACCTCAAGTAAAGCATTTCACCTTTCTCAGCCTCAGTTACTTCATCTGTAAAATGGAGATAATAATAATACCTACATCACTAGGTTGTTGTGAAGTTCAAGTGAGATAAAATATGTAAAGTGCTTTGCAAATATTATAGTTTTCTATAAAATTCTGGCTAATTGAGTACCTACTGTGTGCTAAGCAATTGGGAGAAAGAGACAAAACCCTAAAGAGTGCATACCCTCAAGGTTGGAGGTTAACATCATGCTAACCTGGTCAGGCTTGTGGGCTGGCGTTAGTGGAATCATCCCATTGAGCCCACAAACCCACCAAAAAAACTCATGAATGGTTTCTGATGGGTAAGGTGCCCTCCCCAGCAATAAGCAGCTGTTTCTCAGACAGCCTCTGCATCTGTGTCATAGCCAAAATGCTGCAAACAAAGGCATTTATCTATCTCAGGGCAGCTCCAGGGACAGACAATAAGTATTTGTTTATCTGCCTTTGGCAAACACAAAGCAATTATGATGCCTCAAATCTCTATACACTTGTCCCTCTGTTGGGAACCATGCCATGCAAAATTGTTATTTAAAACAAAGACTGGGAGAGGGATTCTCCCCAACTGAGAAGATGCTCTCCTAAAAAGCAAGAGGGCGTCCCAAAAGATGGAGACTCTTGAGAAAAAAAGGAGAGATGATTTGGGCATATCATCCAATCGGTGGTTATTGTCTGGTTGTTCTCTATAAGGGATTCTGATCTTCCACCAATTAAACAGTAAACTCCCTGAGGGCAGGGATTTAAATCCTTCAGCACCCGTCATCTGGGCCAGAAAGTTAAACAATTAGAGCAATCCCCAGAGTAGAATGAGCTGTCTTGTGAGGTGATGGGTTCCCCTTCACTGGAGATCTCCAAGAAAAGATCCAATGGTCACTTGTTGGGAATGTCATTGAATAGATTTTGCTCAGGCTGTTAGACCAGATGGCATCTGAGGTTCCTTTTAACTCCTTGATTCTATAATGCTTACAATTTCTGGTTTCCAACTCTCCAAACTGGCAATTGCCATCTTTTCCCACTCCTTCCCAAATATTTTTGATTCCCTTTCCTACTTCTGTAGATATTTTGTTTTCCCGAGGCTTGGTGTGCAATCCTGGGTCATAACTAGGTAGACATACCTTCTCAGTATTACAGAAATGGAATCAGTAGAATGGAAACAGCTGTCCTCCAAATTCAAGTAGTCATTTAATGAAAAGTGGGGTCTCTCGATCCTTGTAGGTCCTCCAGCTCCACCTCAAGATGTCACCATTCAAGCCGGGACCACTCCAGCAACCATTCAGGTCTCCTGGAAACCACCAACTCTCACACCCACTGGGATGTCCAATGGAGCAAATGTGTCTGGCTATGGTGTTTATGCAAAAGGGCAGAGGGTGAGTTTCACACATACACACTCACACACACACACACACACACACACCTGACACCTCAGTAGTATCATACGAATAAGGAAAGCATTGAATGTGAAGCCTAAAGACCTGGATTTGAATCCCACTTCTGTCATTTATTAGCTGTGTAACTTTGGGTAAGTCATCTAGTCTTTTGGAGTTTCACTTTCCTCATCTGTAAAAAGAAGGTGTTGAATTAGACAAGACTTTAGCAACTTTCTAATTCTAACATTCAATAATTGTTACATTATGCCCAAATTTCAATTCCTAGCACCAATGGATTTTATGCTTCCCAAAGAAAAGATAGATGGTACTCCCACTCCTCCAAAGCACCATGGGGTTCTGTTGAACAAAGTAGAGGTCATTGGCCAGGTGGGCTTCCCCAAAGCCAACTCCAGGAAAAACTATGAAACAAGATGGATTCTCCTCATTTTCAGCATTCCTTTCCTCAATAAATTCCCTGTTGCCTTGACCTTAATCCCCAAGTTCCCCTTATCTTTCCATTCAATGCCTTGCTTTAACCAGCCCTTTCCAGGACCTTGCTCTGAAACCTTTTGTCATTTCCAACCAAAATCCTGAGTGCCATACCCAGACATTTTGACGGGGTGATTCCATCTAACCTCTGATCAATTCACCGGACAAGATTTACTCTAAGGTCTTTTAAAGCTCTAAAAAGGTTCATGGTACTACAAATTGAGAGCTAGGCTGGACCTCAGAGGTTACCTAATCCAAACTTCTTATTTTACAAATCAGGAAACAGATCCAGAGAGGTGGTTTGCGCCCAGTTTGTACTGGTAGTAAGTAGCAGAGCTGAAATTCAAACTTCGGGCACCCACTACCAGATCCAAACACCTTTAAACTATAACATGCTGCTACCAATTTATTCACTGGATCAGTGTTGACTGGAAAGAGTTATCCCTCATTATTAATTTTCCTAGTTAACAATGATCTTTAATCATTAAAAGAATTCATTGCTAGTGCATTTATATCTCTAGGGGGATTAACATTTGACATTGCTTCAATCTAGAGCAGAGGTCTCATACATTTTTGTGTGTGTCCTGTTCCCCCCATGACAGTCAAGTGAAATCCAGGGACCCTTTTTCAGAATCAAGTTTTTCAAATAATTGAAGGAAATGCTTAATTCCTGTAGTAGTGAAAATAAAGATGTCATTCCCCCCCCATTCAAGTCCATGAACCCCCTGAAATCTGTCCACAGACTGTAGATCTCCAGTTTAGAAACCCCTGATATAGGAGAATGAATTAATCTCTGAAGCCAGCATTATAATAGACCAGAAGTACTTTGGATTATTTCTCACCTTCCTGTCATATGACAAAGATGACCATAAAGTCAACCAGCCCCTGGTCCTTTCATATCAGATGTAAAAAGATGATGGCCCCCCTCACTGGGCTCAGTAGGTCCCAAATGTTTCTAATTAGACACATTTTGTTCGAGTCATGTCTGTTTGGCACAGGATTTCCTGCCTGGTTTGAACTTGGCTTAGCTAACTAACTCCACATTCCTTCCAGTTAGTTGGGCAGTTGGTCCTGGCGGTAATTAGCATTTACTTACTACTCAGAAGAACCTGTTTTCCCTTCATTGACTACTTGGAAGAGAAACAATATGGATGGGTCTAATAGAGAGCTCCAGGAAGGGCATCTGTCAGCCTGCCTTTAACTTGGCTCTCATTTCCTCAGGTGGCTGAAGTCATCTTCCCGACAGCTGACAGCACAACTGTTGAGCTGATGCGCATCCGGAACCTGGAAGCCAAGGAGGTGACTGTGAGAACCCTTTCCACCCAAGGTGAATCCATGGATTCTTTAATAGCTGCCATTCCACCCGACCTACTGGTGCCTCCAACCCCACACCCTCGAACTACTCCCAAACCTAAGCCATTAGCAAGTGCCGGAGCCCCAGATACCAAAGACGAACAGTTGGGTCCCCACATCAAAATGGATGAGTCTTGGGAGCAGACTCGCTCAGCTGCCCCCACACATGGACACATGCTGGAACCTCCGACATCCAACTTTCCCGGCTCGGCTCCTGGGAGGCGGTCACCCTCACCCAATCGAATTCTCCCACAGCCGCAGGGCACCCCAGTCCCCAACACTGTGGCCAAAGCCATGGCACGGGAAGCTGCCCAACGGATGGCAGAGAGCAGTCGAGTAAGTAAGAATCCCTTTGCCCTCATTGTTTGGTTTTCCCTGGGGAAATGCTTGACCTAATATTACTAATCAATTAAACTCATTTCAGTTCAGCGAACATTTATTGACTACTCTGGACCAGGCACCAGAGACAAAATTTTAAAAAATCAAAAAGAAATATAGCCTGCCCTCAAGAAACTTATCTTTTATTGAAGGGTTGCAACCCATTCTCACACAATTAATATAGTCATGAGACTTGGATGGGGATCATAGAATCAGTCCTTTCATCAATAGAAAGAACTCCCGAGGGGACAGCTAGGTGGCTTAGTGGATTGAGAGCCAGGCCCAGACATGGGAGGACCTGGGTTCCAATCTAGCCTCAGACACTTCCTATCTGTGTGACCCTGGGCAAGTCACTTGACTCCATTGCCTAGCCCTTACCATTCTTATACCTTAGAATCATCAATACACAGCATTGATTCTAAGATGGAAGGTAAGGATTTTTTTAAAAAAGAAGAAAGAAAGAGAGAGAGAGAGAGAGAGAGAGAGAGAGAGAGAGAGAGAGAGAGAGAGAGAGAGAGAGAGGGAAGGAGGGAGGGAGGGAGGAAGGAAGGGAGGGAGAGAGGGAGGGAAGGAAAGAAAGACAGAGGGGCAGCTGGGTAGCTCAGTGAATTGAGAGCCAGTCCTAGAGATGGGAGGTCCTAGGTTCAAATATGGCCTCAGACACTTCCCAGCTGTGTGACCCTGGGCAAGTCACTTAACCCCCATTGCCTAGCCCTTACCACTCTTCTGCCTTGGAGCCAATACACAGTATTGACTCCAAGATGGAAGGTAAGGGTTTAAAAAAAAAAGAAAGACAGACAGACAGAGATAGAGAAAAAAGAGAGAGAAAGAAAGAAAGAAAGAGAGAAAGAAGGAAGGAAAGAAATAAAGAAAGAAAAAGAAAGATAGAGAAAGAGGGATAAAGAGAAAAAGAGATACAAAAGAGAGAGAAGGAAGGAAGAAAGAAAGAAAGAGAGAGAGAGAAAGAGAAAGAAAGAAGGAAGGAAAGAAAGAAAGATAAAGAAAGAAAGAAAGAAAAAGAGAAAGAAAGAGAGAAAGAGAGGAAGGAAGGAAGGAAGGAAGGAAGGAAGGAAGGAAGGAAGGAAGGAAGGAAGGAAGGAAGGAAGGAAGGAAGGAAGGAAGGAAGGAAGGAAGGAAAGAAGGAAGGAAGGAAGGGAGGGAGGGAGGGAGGGAGGGAGGGAGGAAAGGAGGAAGGAAGAGAAATAGATAGAGAAAGAGAGAGAGAGAAAGAAAGAGAGAGGAAGGAAGGAAGGAAGGAAGGAAGGAAGGAAGGAAGGAAGGAAGGAAGGAAGGAAGGAAGGAAGGAAGGAAGGAAGGAAGAAAGAAAGAAGGAAGAACTCCCCAGTGTGGAAATTTCTTCTTCTGATGCAGTGTGCAACTCCTCTATATCTTATGGCTATAGGCAGTTGACTGAGGGCATTGAGAAGTGAAAAGACTTGTGTATGTTCATATGTTAGTTTGTATTGAGGCAAGACTTGAGCCCAGGTCTTAATAATAGTAATAGTGATATTGCTATTATTAATTAAGCAATAGTAATTAACTGTATAAATAATTTATCAAAATAATAATAGTCATCACAATTTTTCTTTAAACCCTAATTTTTTGTCTTAGCAATAATTCTAAGACCAAAGAACAGTAATGTCTAGGCTAGTGTTGGCAAAATATTGGCACAGAAGCTGACCCTGGCATGGGGGAGCTGCTCCATCCCCCCTCTTCCCAGTGACTGAGGACATGTTTGCATGCCTCCTTCCTCAGTCTATCCACCCAAATTGAGAAAGCACTTCCTCCCTCTGCTCTCTCCTGTAATGGGGGTGCTCATAGACAGCTTGAAGTTGCCCTCTGGACACTCAAACTCAAAAACCTTCACCAATGCTGATCTAGGCAATGGTGGTTAAGTGACTTGCCCAGAGTCACATAACCAAGAATTTTCTGAAGTTACATTTGAACCCAGGACCTGCTGGCTGCAGGCTTGGTTGTCTATTCATTGTGCCATCTAGCTGCCCCGCATTAGCATTTAGATAGCTATTTGAGGTTAGCAAAGATGTTAGGAATTCTCCTGTGATCCTCACAATAACCCTGTAAGTAGGTGCTATTATTATGCCCATTTTACAGATAAGGAAATGGAGGCTGAGAGAGAGAGGTGGATAGATCTTGTCCAGGGTCACATAGCAAGTAAATATCTAAGGCTGGATTGAAACTCAAGGATTTCCCACCTGGCTCCGCCAAAGTGATTCCCCCACCCCCAGCTTTTGGTGTAGCCTTTGCTAGATGTCCTCTGCCCAGAAATATCTCTTTATCACTTCCTACCTATTTTCTGCTAACTACTGGGAGAGGCCATGCAGGTGACATGGTTGGTTGGTCAGCAGCTCATAAATGCCAGGGGTGCTGCTCTGATTAGGATCATGGATTTCAGTTTTGAAAAGGTGATAATAGAGAAAGGAAATGTTCAGAGAAGAGGACAGCCCTGGAGATAATCACTTCTGCCAGCAGGTCCCTCTGTATTGTGACTGCTCTTCTCATCTAGTCATTTGTTCTTTTCCAACAAAAGAATATGTAATTAGGTTATACAACATGGCCCCTGCCCTTACAAAGCTCAAGATCTGTTTTGGATGACAAGACTTATAAACAGGGGAAAGGGTAATTAATAAGGGAAGTGAGTCATAGTTTTAAAAAAAGAGCACTAAATTAACATTTTAAAATTTAAATTTAATTTTTGAATTAAAAATATTTTTAAGTTAACAAATAAAAAAGAGCACTAAGGGGACCTGTTCTGCAAATTGCTTAACTTACCTTTTTGAACCTCAGTTTTCTCATCTATAAAATGGAGATAATAAACTTCTAAAAACCCTGTGGAAAATTAATATTGAATTGGAATCAATATGAAACATTTCTTAAGCCTCAGGTTCTGAAGCTCAGCCAGGTTCCAAGCTAACATCATTTACTCCCAGGTCTCAGGCTTTTGTTCGAGGCAGGGTGGAGACCTGTTCCCTATTTATCTGCAAACAGGAACTCTCTTAGGTAAGGAAAGTCAGCAAGCTCTAACTACCTCATAGGACTACAGTGACTTGGCTGCTGTATAATTGGATAATCTTGAACCTTGAAACTACTTCCCCAGTATTCCTTCTGTATCTCCCAGCATCCCTTTCCCTGCATCCTCACGTTTGTGTGGTTACGTGATGAGTTATAAATTTGCTCTTCCTCTTCTTGATCAAGATCTCGGTTTAAGTGAGTTAGCTTCCTTTTAACTCTAATTTTTTTTAATTTTAATAAATCTTATATAAATATAATAATACCTGAGTTATTGTATATTAATTAATTATTATATAATATTATTGTATATTAATTGTAATTACTACAATAATATATTGTATAATAATTAATATTGCATGTTAACATTGTATATTAATTGTAAATTAATATTAATTAATATTGTTAATTGATTATAATTAATTAATGTATAATATATTGTATATTAATTAATTCTGTATGGCAGAGAAGATAGGGTATGCTAGTGTCCTTCCTCTTCCTGTAATTGAAGTAATGAGGGAAGAGTAGGGATCTCCAAGTCCCCCTCCACCGTGGCTTTTTACCAATCAGAGATATCTTGGGATGTCCAGTGAAGGCACTGGGTGGTAAGGTCACAAGGATTATATATTGGCCTGCGTGGGAGCTCTCCAACTCTTTGGCCCTGCTCTTTTGCCCCCCTCTCTCACTAGTGGATGCCCTGATTGCAGAGAGAGTCAACCACCCGTTTTAAATTGTCTTAAGCAGTCTCCTAAAGAAATACTGTCTTGAGAATTTTAATCATTACAGTCCTTCCCACCATTCTCCCTTCCTTTCTTCTTCTACCCTTCCTCTGGTGTTTGGTACATTTCCTGTCACTTAACAGGTGTTTAATGCATATTTTTAGACTGATTGACTTTCCCCTTCTCTTCCTTTCGCTCTTCATTTCTCTTTCCTTTCCTTCTCCCTCACTGCCTTCCATCTCTTCCTTCTATTCTCCCTTCTCTTTCCTTTATTTCTCTGTCTTCTTTCCTTCTTCCCATCCTTCCTTCCTTCTTTCTCCTTCACTGGGTCATTGGGAGGTATCAAATAAGAAAATGTATGTAGGATGCTTTTCAAATCCTAAAGTATTCATATTATTATTATTATTATTGAAGAGTCAGCTTAGTGGCATGGGTAACTCACCTCAGAATCAAGAAGATCTGAGTTCAAGTCCTGCTGCTGATACATATACAGCTCTGTGACAGTGGACAACTTGCTTACTTTCTCAGTGTCCCAGGCAACTTACTAAGTTGAAGAGATGGCTACCTGCACCAGGGGAGAAAATTTCCACCCTGAGAGTTTTCCATACTAATGAAATAACAGGTCCAAGAAAACATTGCTGTGCTGAGAACATTCATTAATCACTAATGTAAACCATATAGGACCCTAGACTTAGAGTTGGAAGGAACTATGGAGATTAACTAGTCTAAGCCCTTCCTAAGGGTTTCAGGGGCTAGTGAGGGTCACCAAGAGCCTTTTGGTAATGAAAGTCTTTTAAAAAAAAACCTTACCTTCTATCTTTGAAACAATTCTAAGGCAGCAGAGCAATAAAGGTTAAGTGACTTGCCCAGGGTCACACAGCCAGGAAGTGTCTAAGGCCAGATTTGAACCTAGGACCTCCCGTCTCTAGGCTTCGCTCTCATCCACTGAGTCACCCAGCTACCCCCTTCATGGAAGTCTTTTAAAGGACAATATCAGAAGTCACCAGGGAAGTCAGCTCTACCCCCCTCTACCAGTATGATGCCAAGAATGGGGATGAAATAAAATCTCAGATCATGAGGGCTCAGCAAAAGAGAGTGGTTGGCCTAGAGTTCTGAGCCCCAAAAGCTATGGCTTTGTGATTCTTTGAACACCATTTCATATCTAAAAGGACACTGGGTGACAAAGGGTTATTCTAGACCACTGAGTCCCAAGTTGCTATGGACCTGAAATTAGTTGTTCAGTTGTTTGCAGTCATGTTTGACTCTTTGCGACTCCATTTAGAATTTTCTTGGCAAAGATACTAAGAGTGGTTTGCTCTTTTCTTCTTTAGCTCATTTTACAAAAGAGGAAACTGAGGCAAATAGAATTGAATGTCCTGCCTAGGGACCCACAGCTAGTGTCTGAGGCCAGATTTGAACTCAGGTCTTCCTGACTCCATGCCCAGACTGTGCCACCTAGCTGCCCTTGACCTGAAAAATAGAAGCCTGCTCAAAGGAGGAACCTTCCCATTCCTCCCTCTGTTCCTGTCCCTGAGATGAGCTGGCTCAGCAGGACCGACTTCCCTTCTAAAGCAGTAGCAGCCTCCTCTGCAGGGAGCAAGGGAGGCTCTGGGGCTTCCTTTGTGAGTGGAGCTTCAAAGTAATTGCTTTTCCAGTGTTCATCCTCATCCACCTGGGGCTCTGCTGGAGCCTATACAGACAACTTGCAACAGACGTGGTCCCTGCCAGGAAGGAATTTGACCCTTTACTCCTTTCTGCCTAGTCTGTACTGGAACCATCTGTTCTGTCTGCATTGGAAGTGTCCTTAGTTGCTACCACCCCGAGTCTCAGCAAATACCAAAGCAGGAAGTCTTCTTGTCTTCATTTCCTGCCTTTCCTTCCTTCCTGTCTTGCATTCTTCCTTCTTTATCCCTCCTGCCTTTCCTTCCTTCCCTCTTTTTTCTCTCCTCTTCTGTTTTCCTTACTAAACATCTCCCTTTCCTTCCTCTTTATTACCTTTATCATTCTATGTCCTTCATTTGGCCCCTATTTACCTTTCAGGACTTTCTTCTATTCTTCCTTCCATCTCTCTTTTGTTCTCCTTTCCTTCACCCTATCCTTCTTTTCCTCATTCCTTTTTTCCTTCCTCCCTTTCTTCTTTCATTCATTTCTCCCTCCCTTTTTCTCTCCTTCCCCCTTGGTTTCACCCTTCCCCTTTCTTCCTATTTTCTCTCCCATTTTCCTCCCTCCCCCCTTCCTTTCACTTCTTTACATTTCTCCCTCCTTTTCTCCCTTTCTTCATTTTTCTGTCTTTCCTCCATTCTTTCTTTTCATCCCTTTCTTCTTTTCTTCCCTCTCTCCCTCCCCAAAAAACCTGAGTCATCATTCTTCCTTAACACAATCAACAAAAGGGGAAATTCCTGATATTTAATGAGCTGAATAACATTACAAACAAATTAATTTCTACCCTATTATGGATATTTTTGAATTCTCCATATACCCATTTTTTTTTTCACAAAGGAGAGGGCCTCCTCTCTTTTCCCATCTTTCAAATGGAGATGATGCATCCAAAGAAGCCAAATTACCTATATGAGATCACATAGTTCTTTTGAAAAAGAGCTAAGGCCTGGGGATAGGAGGTCCTGGATTTAATTCTGACCTCAGACATTGCCTAGCTATGTGACCCTGGGCAAGTCACTTGACCCCCATTGCCTAGCCCTCACTGCTCCTGCCTTGGAACTGATACATAATATTGATTCTAATACAAAAGGTAAGGATTTTTAAAAAGTTGTTTCCTAAAAATATATGTTTGATTCCAGAACTATGTGTTTTGGAAATGGGGGTAGATGCGAATCTGCTCTCCTTTATTGGCATCAGTAACTGAAAGTTGATTGTATATATGATAGTCATAATCTCATTTAGTTACTTCAGTCATGCCCAACTTTTCATGACCCCACTTGGGGTTTTCTTGACAGATATATTGGAGTGGTTTGCCATTTCCTCCTCCAATTAAATTGACTAATGAGGAAACAGAGACAGACAGGGTTAAGTGACTTGTCCAGGGTCACACAGTCAGTAAGCATCTGAGGCTGGTTTTGAACTCAGGAAGATGGGTCCTCGGTCCAGGGTTGGCACTCTATTCTCTGCACCATGAAGCTGCCCATAATAGCCATGATATATGTTCAAGATAAAGACAGTTTTGCATGATAGACGGAGTACTAAACTTGAAATCTGAAGGAAGTGGGTTCAAATTCTGACTCTGACAAACATTAACTGTGGTTCTAGATAAGTTGGTTCCCTAGAATGTTTTCATTAAGTTAAAGATTTGGTTGGGACCTTTTGGTGAAGGGATATTTTATATATATGATCCTTCACTGAATATACAAGACAATGACCCCAGGCCTTCACTGACCTCCTATCTCACCTTCTCCTCCCAGAATCCCTATTTTCCTTCAAAGTTCAGCTTAAGCACCACTTTTTCCATGAGACTTTCTTCAACCCTCTAGCTGCTGGTGCCCTCTTTCCTCAAATTTACCTTGTAGATATTGAGTAGATACTATATAATAAACATGTACATACACATATGTTTACATATATCAGCTAGATGACACAGTGAATAGAATGCCCGGCCTGGAGTCATGAAGACTCATTGTCTCAAGTTCAAATCTGGCTTCAGGCACTTACCAGCTGTGTGACCCTAGACAAGTCACTTAACCATTTGCCTCAGTTTCCTCAACTGAAGAAGGAAATGGCAAACCACTCCAGTATCTTTGCCAAGAAAACCCCAAACGGGGTTACAAAGAATTGGACATGACTGAAAAACAACTAAATAACAATGGAGATGAATATATAATGTATATGTTTGTGTGTGTATATATATATATATACATTTAACATGCATATACATATATACAGTATTTAGCATAGTAACTGGAACATAGTAGTTGCTTAACAAGTGCTTATTGATTTAACATATACATACTGCCTCCCTTTATAGAATGTTGATGCCTTGAGGACAAGAACTATTTAATTGATGTCTTGGTTTCCCTAATACTTAGCACTATATTGGAGAACCTATGGCACATGTGCCAGAGCATGCTGGAGAGGGCTGCTCCCCTTTGCCTATCCACATGTGCCAGAGGACATTTCTCTGATCACCCACCCCTCTGCCCAGCAGCCCAATGGAAGCACATCCTTCCTCCTCTGTCTGGGGTATGGGAATGGCACATATGCAGTGGGAAGATGCACTTTGGGTACTAAAAGGTTCACCATCACTGACCTAGCACATTGACTGGCAGATAGAATGAGCTTAGTAAATGGTTGTTGATTACTTGACTGATATATGAATATATAAATATTAGATGAGATAAGATAAGGTGAAAGATAAATTCAAAAGATAAGTGATTTAATCAACTCCATAGGTGGGAATTAGGTAGAAACCTATTTACAACTTGTCCTGTGGGAGCACTGTGCAAAGAGGGCCAGATTTAGAATCAGGATACTTGGGTTTGAGTCCTATTTCTACAAATATGTGATTCCTAGGTCACACAGAGCATGCCATTTACCCCCCTGGGTCTCTATTTTCTTATCTATAAAAAATTGAGGGATTGGACCAGAAGACCTCTATGATCCCTTCCAGCTCTCATTCTTTTATCTGTGATCCTCTGAACCCCAAAATGAAATCAGATAATAATACTAACAATAGTTTCCATTTGTCATATCTAACTTTTCATGACCTCATTTGGAGTTTTCTTGATAAAGATATTTGAATGGTTTGCCAGTTCCTTCTCCAGCTCATTTTATCAATGAGGAAACTGAGGCAAAAAGGGTTAAATGACTTGCCCAGGGTAGTACAGTTAGTGTCTGAGGACAGACTTGAATTCAAGAAGATGAGTCTTCCTGACTCCAAGCCCAGCACCTAGCTGCCCATGATAAAACCCTTAATATACATCAGCTCCTCACAAAGGGTCTAATGTGTGCACTTAACAACTGTTTGTTGAGTGATGTATTGCTCTCATGTGTTCCTTGTGCCTGAGGCTTAAAAGAGCCAAAGCACTCTTCCAAGTCCACAAAGGTAGGAAGAGTCAGAAGTTAGATTCAAACTCAGATCTCACCAATTCAAGGCTCAGCCACCACACCAAGCAGCCTCTAGAAGATTCAGACAGAATAGACAGAAGGATTCTTCTTAACCATTCTTGTAGCAGGAGAGCATTATCTGCTACCAGTACCTTCATCCAGAAATGTACAGTCTCTTGCGGACAAGTAGAGCATCTTGCAAGACACAACTTCTTCTGAGATATAGAGGGTGTCTCCGTAGTCCTAGTGTCGTCTCGAGCTTTTATTACTTTAGGACTCACTTAGAGTGAGGCTATGGATATGGCCCCATCCTTGGGAGCTGTCCAAAACCATCAGAAGGACACAACTTATTTTAACCTTTACTCCATGGTTGCAAATCTCCTTCAATTTACTATAGGGATGAATAAAAGCTTCATGAATGTATAAATAATAAAAGACTACATTTCTATTGCTCTTGAAGGATTACAAAGCACTTTCTATAGCTCTCTGAGGGAGATAGTGCAAGCATTATTAATATCACTCTACAGATAAAGAAAACAGAGCTCTTTGGATCATAGACTTCATGCTAGAAGGGACCTCAGAGGCTCTCTCATCCAAGCCCCCCTTTTTTATATATGGGTAAACTGAAGATTATGGAGATTAAATTCAATGAAAGGGAGATTACACAAGGTCACAAAGGTAATATATCAAGAGGCAGGATTTGAACCCAAATCATCTGACTCTAGAATCTTTGTTTTTTACCCCCACTGTTCACAGTTACCAATGGTCAGCCAGCTTGAAAGCAGCAAATATAAGATGCTATCCACAGTTCTCTTACTCTAAGACCAGTGCCTTCTTTTTGAAACCCTTAGCTTCTGTCTTTGAACCAGTACTAACCAAGGCAGAAGAGCAGTAAGAGCTAGGCATCTGGGTTAAGTGACTTGCCCAAGGTCACACAGCTAGGAGGTGTCTGAGGCCATATTATCTGAATCCAAAACCTCTCATCCCCATGCCAGGCACTCTTACCCACTAAACCACTTAGCTGCCCTGGCCAGTGTCTTTCAGTGAATGAGTAAATCAAAGTCAAACAATACAACAATGCAAAGTCTCAGTGCCACCACATAAATCCGCATGATTTTGCTTAGAAGAGTCCTTGGGGATGTTTCTTTCTCAAAGGTACAAATGTAAATTATAAAACCAGTGTTAGTAGACAGGACTAATACCATCTTCATGGTTTGTGTTAAAGCAAGTCTCTTTATGGAGCTGTGATATTTCTGGGGACCTGTGACCCCCTGGAATATTCAGACCCCACAGTGAAAACTTGTGTCTCAACAAAGGTCTCCTCTATTCCTTCCCTCTCTTTCACTTTTTCACTCAGGAGCTAGAAGGAACCTTACTCAGGGCCACCTATTCCAACCCATACAGGACTAAGAATATCCTTTACAATATGATGATGATGATGATAATAATATTACATAATAAAATAATGAAAAATAATAATCATAATGTTGATGCCAATGCTGATAGGTTGCATAAATATAGCACCAACTATGTTCCAGACATTTTGTTAGATTTTATGTTTTATGAATCTTGTAAATTTTATCTCATTTTAATCCTCACAACAATCCTGTAAGGTAAGTGCTGATTTTATGCCCATTTTGCAGGTAAGAAAACTGAGACAGGGGTTATATGACTTATCTAGGATCACACATTTAGTGAGTGTCTAGGGATGAATTTGAACTCAGGACTTCATGACTCCCAAGAGGAGTGCTCTATCCACTGTGACACCTAGTAACCAAAAAAAATTATAATACAGCCTTTGTTTGCAGACTTCCAGTGAAGGGAATCCCTGGCCTTGCAAGAGAGTTCATTTCACTTTTATGAAGATATTTTACTTTATCAATTACGTGGAGTAACAAATTTCCACAAAATTTTTCTGAAGTTATATGACCCCAATTATTTCTCTTTCCTCCCTCCCATCTCTCCCTACTTCTGGAGCTGGCCAGTAATTCAATCTGGGTTATACACATAATATCAAGGAAAACATATTTCCATATTGATTACCATTTAACCTTGGAAAAGATATTTTATTTTTAGTTACATGGAATAACAGATTCCCACATAATTTTTTTGAAAATTTTATTTAATTAATTGATTTAGAATATTTTTCCATGGTTACATGATTCATGTTCTTTCCCTCCCCTCCTCTGCTCCCATAGCCAATGAGCAATTCCACTGGGTTTTACATGTGTCACTGATCAAGACCTATTTCCATATTATTGATATTTACACCAGGGTGATTGATTAGAATCTCCATCCCCAATCAAATCCCCATCGACCCATGTGATCAAGCAGTTGTTTTCCTTCTCCATTTCTGCTCCCACAGTTCTTCCTCAGGATGTGGATAGCATCTTTCTCATAAGTCCCTCAGAATTGTCCTGGATCAGTGCATTGCTGCTAGTAGAGAAGTCCATTACATTTGATTGTGCCACAGTGTATCAGTCTCTGTGTACAATGTTCTCCTGGTTCTGCTCCTCTCACTCTGCATCAGTTCCTGGAGGTCGTTCCAGTTCACATGGAATCCCTCCAATTTATCATTCCTTACAGCACAATAGTATTCCATCACCAACAGATACCACAGTTTGTTCAGCCATTCCCCAATCAAAGGACATCCCCTCATTTTCCAATTTTTGGCCACCACAAAGCAGCTATGAATATTCTTGTATAAATCTTTCTTCCTTATTATCTTAATTCTCATATAATTTGTCTGAAGTTATTGGCCCAAATCATCTCTCTGCCTCCCATCCCTCCCTGCTCCGGGAGCAGACCAGTAATTCGATCTAGATTATACATGTATTATCAAGCAAAACTTGTCCCTGTGTTTTTCCTCATTTCACTTTTGGACAGCTTTAATTGTTAAGAGATTTTTCTGATTTTCAGTCTAAATTTGCCTTGTGGTAGGTTCCACGCTTTGTTCCTGGTTCTGCCCTCTGGGGCCAAACAGATCAAGACTAACCCCATTCCTCTGGCCATGTCCTTTGGGCATCTTTTCAACTACATGAAGACAGCTATCATTTCCCCCCAAATCTTCTCTGTTCTAGGCTAAATATCCCCAGATAGCTGTTAGCTCCTCCCCTCCTCACTCTCCCTGGTTTCTACTTAGTGGAGAATCTCTTCTGAATATCTAACACTTCAGAACACCAAATCCACCAGAATGAGCCCCTCTTATAAAGCCACTAGTAGTAGACACAGTAGTAAAGACCAGGATAACTAACCACATTTCTCCTCCAAAGCTCCTCCTCAGTAAGACAAAACTAAGAAAAATATTTAAGCTGAGCAGTTAGTGCCACCCAGTGGACAGAATTAGGATGACACCTCTGGTCACAAGCTCAGATTCAGCCAAGTTAGGAGCACACTTTCCTGTATATCCTTCCATATCAGAGCAAGAAGGAAGCGTCTATAAGGTTACCCAGCCTCCACTTGACCTCCAGTGAGGAGAACTCAACACCTGTCTTGGTTTTATTTTTGTTCAGCCATTTTTTTAGTTGTATCTGACTCTTTCTTGGCAATGATACTGGTTTGCCATTCCCTTCTCTAGCTCATTGACAGATAAGGAAACTGAGGCAAACAGAGTGAAGTGACTTGCCCACAGTCACACAGCTAGGAAGTATCTGAGACTGGATTTGAACCCATAAAGATGAGTCTTCCTGACTCTCGAGCCCAGCACTCTATATCCTGCCCCACCTAGCATCCCAAATCCATTCCAATTGTGGACAGTTCTCTGACATTAAACCTAAATCCCTGAACAACCTGCAGGGATCTAGGAGAAAAAAACACTATCCACAAGCAGAGGACAAACGGTGGGAGTAAAAACACCGAGGAAAGGCAACTGCTTGACTACAGGGGTTGAGGGGATATGACTGAGGAGAGACTCTAAATGAATACTCTAATGCAAAAACCAACAACATGGAAATGGGTTCAGATCGAGGACACGTGTGATACCCAAAGGGATCACACATCGCCAATGGGAGGGTTGGTGGGAGGGGGGGAGGAAAAGAAAATGATCTTTGTTTCTAATGAATAATGTTTGAAAATGACCAAATAAAATAATGTTTAAAAAGGGAAGAAAAAAACCTAAATCGACTTTTTTGCAGTCTCCACTCATTCATGCTTCGCTTTGGCACCAGGGAAACAAGTCTAGTCTCTCTTCCCCTTGCTTAACCGCTGGTCTCACATGGTTCACCCTCCACTAGATAGTCCAAAGAAGATCCTTAAAACATGGCACTCACAAGTGAGTTCAAGACTCCAATTTCTGTGCCAGGGATTTTCCCCCCTGACCTACCCTGGCTTTCCCTTGCTAGCTCTTGTTCTACCCTACCATGTTTTTGTAAAGGTTAGGAACTGGGTGAAAGATGACCAGGCAGCAGATTCTCTAAAAAGCCGACAAGTTTGATACAAGACACCAATGTGGTGTGGCCATCAAGAAAGCTAATGTAGGGGATATGATTGGGGATATTGACTTTCAATGATCACCTTATTGCACATAGTAATAATATGGAAGTAGTTTTTGAACAATAATACATGTAAAACCGAGTGGAATTACTCGTCAGCTCCGGGAGGAGGGAGGGAAAGAATATGAATCATGTAACCATGGAAAAATATTCTTAATTAATTAGTTAAATAAATAAATTTAAATTAGAAAAAAAGAAAGTTAATATAATCGTAACCTGCATCAATATCAATTAAGCAACCTTTATCAAGTACCTATTATGTGCCAGGCATTGTGTTAAGAGAAGAAGAGTGCCTAGAGAGCTAGGGATTTTTCTCAAAGTCACAAAGGTCTTAAGGAGGAGAAGTAAAATGTCAGAGTAAGAAAGGTCTGGGTTTGAATTCTTCCTTATACATTCACTGGCTCGTTGACACTGGACAAGTCATTTTCCTTATGTATAAAATGACCTCTAAGGTCCCTGATAGCTCTAAATCTATGATCCTTTGAAACCATATCCTCTCACTCCTATACCAATAATTTTCCATTATATTCTGCTATTTTTCAAGCCTTGATGCATTATTTAAAAATTGTCAGCCATTATTATTGTTTGTATGTCCTGAAGTATGGATAGAACTGCTCAGAAGCAAAGTAGAACACATCCTTTGAGATCCCTTTGGAAACTTCAAGATAGTTCGATGTCAGCGAAGTCATAGGAACTGGAAGGAAGCTCAGAGGTTATTTAGTCCAGCATTTCCATTTCTAGATGAATAAACAGACCCATGGGATCATAGACTTGGATTTGGAAGGGACCTCAGAGGGTATCTAGCCAACATTTCCATTTCTAGATGAGCAAACAGGCCCATCGAGGTCCTTCCTTAGGATCATTGACTTGTAGCCAGAAAGGACCTCAGCAGGCACTATCCATTATTGTAGTGGCCTGCAGCCACAAATTAATATATTTGTGGGTGGACACCAGAGAAGGAGAATTGAAATGTGAGGGAAAATAGGGGAGGGAGAGACAGACAGACAGACAGACAGAGACAGAGAGAGACAGAGACAGAGAGAGAGAGAGAGAGAGAGAGAGAGAGAGAGAGAGAGAGAGAGAGAGAGAGAGAGAGCATAATAAAGGAAGAAAGAAAGACTCGGAGACAAAGAGTTGAACAATATGGGCTCCATCGTGCAAGCTCCTTTTGATGGTGTTATATATATAGAGAGAGATCTGTACATGTTCACAAACTTTTATTGGAGAATCAAGGAATGTGGAGTGGGAGGTAGCTACTGAATATGTGATTTAACATTGGCTCAATTGACAATCGCGTAATCACAGAGGAGGTTAATCAAACCTGTGACTTGGTATGGAATGTGATCTAACAAGGAGGAAGCTAGGACCCTGTAGCAGCTAATGTCCTGCCCAGGACTGAAGATTTGGAAATACAATAAACAAGAAGTAGCATGACCTTGAGTCTGGTGTATGAGTACATAGGTTACAATATCAATGCATCAATGATACTTTCAGATGATAATATACCTGGGATGCTACAATTATCATATCCAACATTTCCATTCATAAATGAAAAAAAGAGCCCCAAGGAGATCCTTGGGATCATAGACTCAGACCTAGAAGGACCTCAGAAATCATCCAGTCCAAGCTCATTTTCCTGCAAATGGGAAAACTGAGATAAACAAATTTAGTGATTTGCCCAGGCTCACCCAATAAGTATATGAGGCTGTTTTTCATTTTTTAAAACTCTACCTTCTGTCCTAGAACCAATACTATATATTAGTTTTAAGGCAGAAGAGCCATAAGGGCTAGAAAATAGGTGTTAAGGGACTTGTCCAGGGTCACAAAGCCAGGAAGTGTCTGGGGCAAGATTTGAACCCAGGACCTCCTGTCTCTAGGCCTTGCTCTCTCTCTCTACTGAGTCACCCAGCTGCCTCCTGAAGCTGTTTTTAAACTCGGGTTTTTCTGTCTCCAAATCTAGTACCTGAACCACTTTACCCTTCTCAAAGGTGCTGGACTATATGGTCAGGAAGACTTCCATTCAAATCCTGCCACAAATGCTTACTATTTGTGTGATCATTGGCAAGTCTAAGCCTGTTTCCTAATTAATAAAACGGGGGGAAATAATAGCACATCCCTGACCTGGTTAATAAGAGGCTCAAGTGAGGTCATGTAACTCAAACAATTTGCAGACCTTAAAATGGCACATGAAGGTATGTTATTCTTATCACTAACACTGACACCTCCTCTCTTTTTAATTCTTGCAAGAGATAACTAGCCCTGCCTCACTTGCTTCTTCTCGTTTTCCTTACAAGTTGGAGAAAAGGAGCCTGTTCGAAGACAGGAGCAGGGCTGGGCATTATGCAAACTCTGATGAGGAGGAAGAGGATGGCTATGACTCACCAGACATCAAAAGGAGAGGAGCTTCTGTGGATGATTTTCTGAAAGGCTCCGAGCTTGGCAAGCAGGTAATGGGCCGTCCACGTAGGTGGCAATGGCTAGTTCTTAATGATTTCTACGTGGCAGCAAGGACCTGGCCACTCCCAAGGTGGTTGGATTTCACTAGTCATCCCCAAAGGGTCATTTTAGCCAAAGAATTTAGATATTTTCCCCCCACTCGAACCTCTGATGCTTAACAATCTTTAACTGACCTGCAAAAGTAGAGAAATATGGAAGCTGATTTCTTGTGAATGAATATTTTTCTTTTTTACTATTTGGAATTGACCATTCGTGAACCTAAACCAGGGGTTCTTCACCCTTTTTGTATCATGGACTCTTCTGGTTATCTAATAAAGCCTATAGATCCTTCTCAGAATAATGTTTTTAAATATATAAAATAAAACACCATAGCCATTAACGGACATTTCTTAAGTATCCACTATGAACCAGGCACTGTGCCAAGTTCTGAAGGTACAAAGAAAGGCAAAAGGCAATCCCTGATCTCAAGGAGCTCACATTCTGATGGATTACAAAATAAATGGCTTACACAGTATTGCAAAAGGATAGCTAAGTAGTGCCAGCCCTGGGGTCAGGAAGGCCAGTTATACTAATGGAAGGAGCTGGGGCTACAGGAGATTGAAAACTGGACTAGGAGTTAAGAAGACTCATCTTCCTGGATTCAAATCTGGCCTCAGACACTAACTGGGCAAGTCATTTCACCTCTGCCTACTTCAGTTTCCTCATCCATAAAGTGAGCTGGAGAAGGTAATGGCAGTATCTTTGCCAAGAAAACCCCAAATGACAATAAGTCAGATGTGACCAAAAAAAGAAACAACAACCAAACAACCAGCATTACAAAGGAAAACAATTAGATTAAAAAATAAAGTTATCAGAATATTAGGGAGGGAAAATGAAGTGCACAGACCCAAGTTTAGGAACTCCTGATGTAAAGTAAGGGTGCATGGATAGAAGCAGGAAGACCTGCCTCTGACATGGAGTGGCTACATGACTTCATTTCCAAGATCTTCTAGATTCTCCTCTTCAGAATTCAAGTGTTTCTCTGGGAAAGAGGGGAAGGGAACAAGCAATTATTAAGTGCAGAGTGTGTGCCAGGCACTATGCTGAGCACTAGGCTTATTCATTTGATCTGAGCTCCATGAATTATACATGAAAAAGCCAAAGTGCTATGCAAGGTAGCCCTTCTCACACAACAGAAAAGTATTCTTAAATGTCCAAAAGAAATACATGCAAAAAAATCATTTTGGTATATAGTAGAGCCAGAAAAAAAATGACTGGATCTGGAGTTGAGAGATCTGGGTTTCAACCCTGATTTTGACACTTGTATCTATGTGCCCTCCTTCTCTCCAAGATTCATTTTCTCATCTATAAAATGGTGGTGGTCCAACTGGACCTCAAGACCCTAGCTCTAGAACCAGAAAGGATCTCAGAGATCACTTAATCCAATCATCTCCTTTATAGATGAGGAAACTGAGACCCAGAGAGATTGTGACTTACCCTAGGTCACACAGGTTGTAAACATCAGAATCAGGATTTGAATCCATGGCCTTTGACTCCAGTGGCTGTTTTCTCTTCAGTGATCTCAAAGTGACTATTCAGCTCTAAAACCCAAAAGATTTATGTTTTTGGAGAAACCCCAGCATGCTGAGTGCAAGGGAGAAGTTCTATGGTTTAAAGCTAAGGTCACATTTTCAGTAAGTAAGTATCCTATTCTCTCAACTTTGGTCCTGCAGTCACACTATGGTCATGGAGAGGAGTACCACACAGAGAGCAGCCGGGGCTCTGACCTGTCTGACATTATGGAAGAAGATGAGGAGGAACTTTATTCTGAAATGCAGCTGGAGGATGGGGGCAGGAGGCGGTCCAGTGGAACCCCCCACAACACTCTGAAGGTCAGTGGCAAGGAGCAGCACTGAGGCTGGACCTTTCTCATTGGGCATCTCTCTTTCTCTTTTTGCCCCTTTTCTCAGTTTGATGACCCTGGTTCTAGATGGTCCCACAAACTGCATAGGTAAATGCTCCATCTTGAGTCAACTCCTTTCTTTCTATTGAACTGGCATCTGGAATAACATGGATATCTCTGCTTCAATTCATCAGTAATTCCCTTTCGGGTCGTGGGAGGGGCAGGTATTTCTCAGTCACCTCTGAGTGCCCAACTAGAGATGCAGTGAGGTGTAATACATCATTTCTGCCCTCTGTGAGCTTTCTGTGGAGCTGGAGAAATAAGGTGGAGAGATTGAGTCACACCATCCTTCCTATCAAAGCTTTTCATTGGCTTCTTACTGCCTTTCATGGACAGTTCAAACTTCTTTCCTTGAAACTCAGCTTTCTACCACCTGATTCTACTATACCCTTCCAGCTTTTTCTTGTATTCCTGTATCCACATACTCTACATTCTTTTTTCTGTCTAAGCACACGCTGTATTTTTCCACCCTTGGGCGCCCTCTCTTGTGCCTGGTTGTCCTACCCTTTCTTTGCCTCCTAGATTCCAACCCATCCTAAAAGCTGACCTCACATTCACATTCTACTATGAAGCCCTTCCTTGATGGCATTCCCCTCTCCAGTGAATAATGAGCTTTCCTACTTGGTCGTCCCAGGGCATTTTGGTGTATACTTCCATAAAGCTCTTCAGTGAACGTGGAGTAGGAATGGAAACTGGATCTGTGATTTCATGAGGATAGGGAACTCTAAGATGAAGAAACCCCTCCTAGAAATGCAGTTCAGTGTTTGTGTGTGTGTGTGTGTGTGTGTGTACACACACATATCCCTTTCTTCCTTTTTTCCTTCACTGAAGAAAAGAAGGAAGGGAGAAAGGGAAGGGGGAAGGGAATAAGGAAGAAAGTATTTCACAAACATCTCATTTGATTGTCACAATGACCATGGGAAATAGATGCTATTATTATCCTATTTTGTGATTGAGGAACTGAGGCAGACAGATTAAATGACCTGCCATTGGGGCACTCAGCTAAGAAGTATCTAAGACTGGATCTGAACTCTGGTCTTCCTGACCCCAGGCATGGCATTTTTTCCATTGTGCCACCTAGATGTCCCTACATGGAGCTTAATAATATTTATTGTATGTTGGATGGTTATTCATAAAAAAGCAGGACAAACTAAATATCTAAGTACTTTTCTAGATTGTAAGAAGTATCAGTGTTTAGAGAAGGCAGAGAAGAGTGGACTGGGATAGTCTGGCTAAGTTGCTAGGGGGAGATGAGAGTTGAAAGGGAAGTAGAGGAAGCGAGGTGAAGGTTGCTCCAGGCCCTGAAGAGTTCTACACGATCTGAAGAACTGAGGAAGGAAGGAATGTGGCAAAGACTCTCTCTGAGAAATCATAGGACCAAAGAAAGGATCATGGATCAAGATTTAGAGGCAAACTCAGATGCCTTCCAGTCCAACTCCCTTATTTTCCAAAGGAAGAAAATAAGTCCCAGGAAAATTATGCCTTGTCTAACGTCAAACAGGCAGTACACATTAGAGTTGGTATTTGAACCCAGATCTTCTGACTCCATAGCATTTAGGATTCCGAGCTAGTAGGGACCTCAGATGTCATCTACTATGATCCTGTCATTTCCTATATGAGGAAACTTTCTATATGAGGCCAAGAAAGGCTAAAACATTTTCCTAAGTTTGAAAGAGCAACAAGTATCCTGGGGATTGAACGTAAGTCCCCTCACTTTCAGCCCTAAACTTCTATCTCTTGCATGCTGCTATATAATATCATTACAATAGGAGAAGAGAAAAAGACCAAATAGGTCATGACAATTGAGGAAGAAGAGCCTAGTCCCAAAGGTGACGACGTATCAGTGGAACCGTATGAGCCAGGGAGTTATTTTCTGGGGGGAAAAAAGATGTAATGGATAAAGAGCTGGCCTAGGAACTAAGAGTATCTGGTCTTAAGTCTTGTCTCTGATTCATACTGGCTCTGGAACTCTTGCTGAATTCTTCTGAGTATCTCAAGTAACTCTTTAAGACCCAAAGTTGAATAGTAAATACTAATCAGCATTGACAGAGGGTTCCCTCCCTATCCTAAGAAATGTTCCTATATTAGAGAAACCATAGAACCATAAAAAAGAAAAATAATATCAGGATAGGGAGATGATCCTTTATCCCCCTTACTAGAATAGATAGTCCTACTCCCTTTCCTTGGAGCTGCCCTGCCCCTATTCCAAGTATGTCAGTTCTGCGGGAGACTTTAGGGAATTTTTGTCCTATTTGTGGAAACCTCTCCATTGCTCTCAGCATAACCCACTAAGTTCTTCCATTTCTTCAGTGAAAGTCTATGAGCCAGAGTAGAGCACTGGTTCATGTGGTTTGAATGGAAGACACCAATCCATCTTCCAATATGGTGGCCAAATCAGCGATGCTTTTCATAGAGTAGACCTGAAACAAAGTGCCATGACCAGATCTTGAAAACATTCTCCCTATAGCTCATGTAAATTGATATCCCCAGCATTGCTACTTCCATAAATTATTATGCCTCCTGACCTTTAAGTGTAACAATGTCAAGTCCTGGCTTTGGTGGGATCTTCTCTCCTGCTGGTGTTTCCTGTTGCTCCAGACTGTCAAAACTAGAAGAGACTTCAGAGGTTGATTCAGCCACAATTAAACTCAGTGAGTAGCTACTTACTGGGCACCAGGCACCCTGTTTCCAATTGGGGATAACAAGACTAAAATGAAATGATTCCTTCCCCCAAGGAATTTAAATTCTACCAGGAATTCCCTTTGTAATTTCTATGACAAAAGGTCTATATGAGCAAAAGTCAAATATCTTTATACCTTGCTTTGATCTTTATTTATTTGGCCAGTGT